>NC_092642.1:47344680-47573567 GCF_039555335.1 Amphiura filiformis | reverse complement strand
TAACAACATAACATAACATAACATAACATAACAACATAACGTAACATAACATAACATAAAATAACATAACATAATCGTAACGTAACATAGCATAAAAATAACATAACATAATATTACATTACTCATTACATAACATAACATAACATATCAAAACAACACAACATAACATAACATAACATAACACAACACAACATAACATAACATAACATAACATAACGTAACATAACATAACATAACATAACATAACATAACATAACATAACATAACATAACATAACACAACATAGCATAACATAACATATTATAACATAACATAACATTACATTACATTACATTACATTACATTACATTACATTACATAACATAACATTACATAACATAACATATTATAACATAATATCATAACATGACATAAAATAACATAACATCATCGTAACATATCATAAAAATGACATAACATCACATCACATCACATCACATCACATCACATAACATAACATAACATAACATAACATAACATAACATAATATATTAAATATAACATAACATATATAACATAACATAACATAACATAACATAACAACATAACAACATAACATAACATAACATAACATAACATAACATAACATAACGGCAACATTACATAACATATACTGTAATACCATAACATAACATAACATACACAATTTATGATAAGCATGCCCACATCCATCTTTATAGCTTCAACGCCCATCTTTTGTGAAAAGACAAGTAAAAGCAAAAAATAATAAAAAAACCAACACAACTATACAAAATTGGCATAGAGAAATAATTACTCTGTGGTTTTTCTGTGTGGCGATTCCATGGAGCTAAGGCACACTCTGTCAACTTGAACCAGTTGCAGAGGTTCACACCTGAACTAGGCCGGCAGAACCTCATAATGTTATGATGTTTTGTTGCTATCATAGTTAATATACGCGCTTGATCATTCAAATGTGAGATTTTACTTAACAGATATCTGCGTGTACAATTTCAATTTTCAAATGTCAAATTCGAACCTTTGTGGAGAAATATAGATTAATTAATCTCCCATGTGATTTGACCAACAAAATTGTGACAAGCAAATAAATCCATATAGAGGAAATATCCATGCATCATCTGATCATTCAGTGCAGTTTTAAAGGGATAATTTTAACAAAAGCACATGGAGGTTGTTGTTGTTGTTGTTGTTGTTGTTGTTGTTGTTGTTGTTGTTGTTGATGCTACGGTGATAAATTTAGTGGAGACAGGAATTATCCGATTCACGTGTACATTTTTAAACAACCTGATGCAATTAAAGAATAAATAAAATAAATAAATTTCGGAATTTATATAGCGCATTTTTTCAGAGGACTCAAAGCGCTGTAATTTCGCTGCGTGGTGAATCATCACAATCAAATCGCATCAACTAGGCTGGTTGCAGCCGAACCTGGCGCAAACCTATCCGCACTTACATTATAACATCCACCCATTTTCTGCAGCTCCCAGTCCCCAAATTCCATTGGGTGAAGGAAGTTTTTGATAACCAAACAACTAATCACCGATTTTGAAAGCAGGAGGAAACCGGAGATCCCGGAGAAAACCTGCGAGAGTGAGCATGGATCGGGATAAACCAAGTGCACATACAGGCCGTTGGCACGGCCGGGGCTTGAACCTGGGACCTCAGTGGTGCAAGGCGAGGGAACTACCGCTGCGCCAACTCGCTCCCCATAAAGAACTTTATTACCAAATTTACTGTAAAATAAAACTACTTACGATCAACTAAACACTGCTCTCTTAGACTTTCAGGATCGTGATACCTTTACCATGCTGCATCTAAGTCAAATGAAATTTTGTTGCTTTTTTGTGATGCATTTTTGAAAATTTTCTAAGTGAATTAACAACGGATTAGCCCTAATATCTTTCTTTATATTAATAATCTACAAATGGACCAACTACAATTTTGATAAGCCACCGGGCAGAGCTACGATTTCATTTTAAACTCCAACTTGTCACTTTCTTCTCACACGAGTGATCACAGACTTTTGATAATAGATATCGCCTCCAGTGTATTTGTAGTTGGACAGTTACATAAAAACTAATGGCATTTTTACACAAAATGATGGTATTTTGACACAATAGAAACAATAAGATTCAAGTCTCTGAAACCAATCTGTGTATTAACTTGTGGTCTAGGCCATGTAGTGTAGGTCTGGTATACAGCGCCAGCGATGAAGTAATAAAGCAGAGTGGGTCTGGCATCAAGCGCCAACAAAGTTTTGAAATGATTTCAATGAATGGAGAAATGAAGACAGAGGCGACAATCACATATTGGGAAAGCCCTTTAAAGTATGTCAAACTTCATGCGTGACTCGATATCATATATGTGAATCTTCAGCACAAAATTATGTGATAAAGCCTACTCCCCATTCCAGAAAAATACAGCATTAATTTTTTGGGATTAAACAAATATTATCAAGTTCTGCCAAATGAAACATAGCTAAATCCTAATCATTTATTCAGTCCTAACTTAACTGGAGATAAAAAAATCACTATTTTACTAATTTCTTATAAAAAAAGAGCCAAAAACATGCATTTTCGGCATGTTTTTTAAAAATCGAGTCACAAAAATCACAGACTTGGAACAAGTCTAAACATTCAAAATCTTGAGTATATGCCGGAATTTTGTACTAATTTTCACTTTTTTGTGTTACTTTAATTAAATGGTCGGTTATAAGAATGAAATATGTCTTTTAAAAAAGTTAGATTGCATAAACTGAAATTAGTCTTAGTACAAGTCTTTGGGCTTGATTGTTACATCATACGAAAAACACCCTAAAAACGCATGTTTTTGGTCCTTATTTCCAAAATTTGGCCAAATATTAAAATTAGACTTTTATTGCTAGTTAGGACTAACTAAAGGGTTATGATTTAGCTATGTTTCATTTGGCAAATAGCATAACATTTTTTTAATCCCAAAAAATTAGTTCTGTATTTTTCTGGATTAGGGAGTAGCAGCGCGCTTATTGCTTTATTGTAAATAAATATAACAAGAGATGCAGTTAAAAATAAAGCAATTACAAACGTAAACCAATTGCAAAAATAAGATTACAATTACAATTACAAACAAACAGCACCGTGGAGGATGGCCCATTGGGCTGCTCCAATTGAAATCCGTACTCTCATTGTATATAGTAGCTTTCGCTAACATTGCTAAAGTTACAGAGAGTATGCGTTTCAAATAGAATGGTCACAATTACTTGTGTAACTTCCATTTGAAATACTCACCCCAGTTATATAGGTAAAGCCATGCACAGGTATTAGGTGGAGTATTAGTTTCAAAATAATTAACCCTAGCCGATTCCATTTGAAAAACACACCCCCTCTGTGTGTAGTTTAGACCCAGCGATTTTTATCTTTGCTCTTTGAAAATATCTGAAGTAATATTGAGTTCAAACTTGCTTGGTATTTAGATTTAACTCGTCATTCATATCTAGCCACCGGCGAGTATCTCATGTTTGTACGAGCTGTTTTAGCCAAAAATCTATATGTGTTGTTAATTTTCCAATTTTGCGAAGGCGGCTCACAGGTTGGTACTTATCATTAGACTAGTCAAATTACCCAACACTAATTGCAACATAATCCATTTCCCATCTCCGAAAAGCTCACACAAACACATATCAAAAGTCCCCAAAAATCCAAGCAGTCATGGAACAATGCCTAATTTGCATAAATCCAAAATGGCCACTTATGCAGCTAGGGCGAAATTCAAATTTGGTCAAATTTCACCCCTGCACAAGCGGCCATTTTGGATTTATGTAAATTAGGCACTGTTCCACTACTTGGATTTTTGGGGACTTTTGATGTGTTGTTTTAAACACGCTTTTCTGAAATGAATGGTGATTGCATTATTAGTGGTGGGTAAAATCCTAATTTTTCTTAATTTGACTAGCCTACATGGATTATAAGACATATATATGTCCTTTGATACCCAAGATAATAATATATATATTTGGTTTGGTATAAAAATCCATAGGTAGTTTCCCTAAGCGTGTAATCAACAAATACGTAAGTAAGACAAGGATATAAATTATCAACAAATACGTAAAGAAGTCTTTCCATATGAGTTTCAAATAGCTTTTGTTTCCATTTATTATGCAATAATATTGCTGTAAACCATGTCGTATAACAAACTAGCGTATGAATCAATCAACTTTCCCTTAGTGTCAATCTTTTCCCTCTGAAGGGGAGTTAAAACAAAACAAAAATATGCCATCTGATATATCTAGCAATAATCCAAAGGATACAAGTGTCGCACCTGCAAAATATGACATAACATCCCACCAGCAGGTGTAAACAAAATAAACTAGCAATTTCTCACAATTTCACTGAGAACTACACAGAGTCAGGACACTTGCATGTTGAATTTCAGCCAAAAGAGGTATTGATCTTATTACACTTGTGGAGTAGTAACAAAGTTGCATCAATAGACACAGTGTCACTGTGAGCGTTTGATAATTAGTTGTTATGCATGTGCGCGTGTAGTCGCATCACATGTTGCATCTTTGCTACATAACACGCATGCTTTTAAATTAGTTCGTGTATTAGTGGTGATAATAAATGTAGTATCGTGTAAATAGAGAAGAAGATGGAATGGGAGAGCAAATGAGGAGAAGCAGGAGTATATTGAATTATATTCTCGATTGCATTTGCAGAAAAGTGAATCGCACCCGTGCTCATGAGGTCGTTTTGCACACTGAGCATGTGTGCGAATTGCTTTTCTGCAAAGTCAAATGTAAATTTATAAATTCAGCTTGAATTAACCCTTTTATTCATGAAACCATTATTTTTCATAATTTGTTGTAAAAGTGCAAAGCCATGTATATCACACTATTCTATACAACTAATGATTTCTCTTCTCTCCTCGCGGATTTCAATGTTTATTGTCAAAGAGGCTTAACTTGCCAACTTGAAATATACTAGTAAATCAATGCATTCTGATGTGAAGAGGATCTGCACTGCTTACATCAACTTATAAAATATAATGATTTTATGATTAAAGGAATTAATTATAATTATACAGCAAATTTAGGCTCTTCAACAATGATTATATAAACATCTCAAAAAAAGTAACTAACTCCCTTTAAATAATGACCAATGTTCAAAAACGGGTGATTGTATTACAAATCTGTAAAATGCGATGGAAGCAGAAATTATTTCTGCACATTTTGACACCTCATTTGCAGCAATTGACGAAATATTGACGTCACAGCGTACATTTAAATCAATGTAACCCAAGATTTGAAAGTTGCAGTAAATTCTATTGATATTGTATTCAGTGTAATGGAAGGAAATCTGTGTGATGATATCTGAGTGTTTTTGTATTGTAAAAATTTGTATGTAAGTGCAACTTTCAAATCTAGAGCTCACTACATTAAGGGATCTGGAATGAGCGTTTTGAGCGTTTCGACAGTATTTTTGTGGGACATGAGAGCACATCAGACATATCGAATTGCATTCTGAATACGAAGAATGTCTTTCTGATATCAATAATTTTCATTTTTGAAATTCACGATATAATACAAATTGTATGACAAATTATTAAAATTTGATATTTTTCACATTTTTGATATATAACAGTCCTCGAAGTAAATTTTATAAATCTAACGACATATTTTAAAGTGTATGTAGCTGGGAGGAAAAGCCGACGATCAATTGAAAATTTTGACCTTTCATATTGAAGATATGGATTTTTTCCCAAAAAGACCTAAATTTTTTTTTTTTTTTTTGAAAAAAATCCATATCTTCAATACAAAAGGTCACAATTTTCAATTGATCGTCGGCTTTTCATCCCACCTACATACACTTTAAGTATAAATCATCAGATTTATAAAGTTTACTTCGAATACTGTTAAATATCAAAAATATCAATTTTTAATCATTTGCCATAAAATGTGTAATACATTGCGAATTTCAAAAATCAAAATTATTTGATATGAGAAGGACATTCTTCGTATTCAGAATGCAATTCGATATGTCTGATGTGCTCTAATGTCCCACAATAAATACTGTCCAAACGTTCATACCCCACCCCTTAAATTGACCGGTGTTTTATTGTTTTCTGGGCTATCGTATCAAATGAGGTGTCAAAATGCGCAGCAATAAATTCTGCTTCCAACGCATTTTACAGATTTGCAATACAATAGCCCCTTGTTGAATAATTGCCATTATTTAAGGGGGTTAGTTACTTTTTTGAGATGTTTATTTAAATAAACATACGTACCAAGATCTGCGATTCATCAATAGGCCCTATTGTTCTCAACACGTCACCTTCATATATTATTTGAAATAAGCAAGACCAAGTCAATCACTATAATTATTATATTCTTGTGTATGCTCTTTTTCACATCACATCAAATTATGTCAAATCGATCACATCATTATGATTTTATTAATAGACAGATTAATGTTAAGCAAAATTGGCCGCTTCATTTAATTACCAATTTTATACATTAATAAAACCAACAATTTATTCCACTGAATTAGATTAACAACCGTCCAAATTTGCATCCATCGGAATTCTTCAATATGATAGTCATGTTGTATTTAAAACAATCAACTCAAAATCGGGAAAGCAATTGCGGATTATAATAACTTTCCATTTGTGTGTTCATAAACCCGTGAAAATATTGAATAAGCGCTCGTCGTGCTGACTGCTGAATACAATTTAATCAAATGCAATTTGTTCAAAATTTAGATAAAGTCGTGTAAATAGTAATTCCTGTAGTTAATGGCGTACTAAAGCCTCCCCGATTGGCGAGGAATAATACATGCACTGGCAACTCGCGTCTCCAGTGATTCTTGTCATCTATTGGGAAATCAAAAATCTTCATAGCGTAGTTAATTCCTGGGTTTGTTCGCGTGTGCATAATGATTCACGTAATCTAAAATAATACAAGACAAATTGTACTCAAATCCCACAAATTTAAAATGTGAACTGCTGCTACTCAAGTGAGTTGATTTCAAGATACTGACGTCTATTTTATTTTATTTATAAACTACCAATAAAAGTTGTGATTCTCAAAATTAGCGAGCAACATTTTGATAATAAGTTATATTGATACATCGAAAAATGTTGGACACGTGGAAAATTACATTTGTGACAAGTTAACATACACGAAAATCTTTCTTGATCAGTGGCGGCACAGGGGGGCATGGGGGGGCAAAGAATTTTTTCAGGGGGGCATTTTGGGCAAAGTGAATTTCAGGGGAGCAAAAGTCGAAATAACGTAGTTTTTTTTTTTTGGGGTTTTGCCTCAAAAGTGGAGGGGCAAACTGGGGGGAAAAATATTGAAAAATATGGGGGTGGGAATGCAACCTTGCCCCCCCCTGTAGCGCCGCCACTATTCTTGATAATGAAAATGATGCTGATGAAATACCAGACTATTTACGATTTTATGACATCGTATAGTGACGTGTCATGATTATTTTGACATTTTCCAATTTTCGGTATAGCGGTAGCGCAGTCATAAATGATAGCGATGTCTGTGGGGTTCAAAATGGGCAGTTCATAATGTTGGAAATTACACAATACTGATAAATTATTAGAGTTTTATATTTCTGTTAAGCATTATAATATAAATGATAATACCAAATGGATACCAAGATGACTGGACATCCTGGATGTGGATGTTAGGCTGTTTGTGTTCATACTTGAATTAGGCAGTTTGTATCCATTGCACCATTTCACCATTGACTCCCTAATTTATAAAAAAAATTAATCAGTCATTTTATTTGATTGATTTTATTTCTTCTTATTCGTTGTCTCCTCGTTTCCATTTGGTTCTTCCTCCGTTTTTTCTTCTCCTCCTTTCATCTCATCTTTACTTTATCTCTCTTTCATCTGGCCCTCTGGTTCTGATTTTCCTACGAAATGGACTATAGACTTGGCATATAAACAATCAAATACATAGATTAGGAATGTTACTTAACCAGCAGCTTTCTTCTTGTTATTGACTACAAAGTTCTGTTACACTCACTGTTCTTAATGTATAATCCTGATTTACTTGTCATGCGAAGATCACTGCTCAGCAAAGTCAACTGAAGACTTTTATATCCTTTGCGTATAAAATCCTCGCACAGATGACAATTTCCAAAATGGGCTCTTTACACCTTTCACACAATTTCTAATTGAAAACAGGTGGCATTCCACCTCTTGTTTCCACTTACATTGACAGATGTGTTGTTTCATAAAACCAGACTTCAGCAAGTCGACAGAGAATATATTCCTTTCTTAGAAGAGGTTCACACTTTCACGTATTCTAGATCTTCTTCGTTATTACAGGATATAGTACATACATAAGATATGTCTGGTTCGTAATTACTTTTTAGTACCTTTCTTTGAAGGCATATGGACTGTATACATTGCCTAACCCACAACAACACTGTAGTAATATCTCTCCAAAATCAAGTTTACATTTTGTATAATACTAAACACCAAAATGTCCTATTATTAACAGCCCATTACTTAATTCAAATTCTCACAACATATGATGTAATCTGGAAATTCCCAAGCCTAATAATAACATTAGCAAGAACACTTCCTGTGGGATTTTCCAAAATGATGTCATATCCACTTTACATTCTTGGGAATACCCAATCCATAACTATTCTTGACTTTGTTTATTGTGATTACATGGCAAAGGGATCCCAACTTTCATGAAATAGCTTCAATTTGTAAACAAACACAAATGCTGCAATCAAATTTATTCAGGGCACATCACAAGTATATAAAATATGTATTTAAACACTATCTTGTGTTAAAAAATATAAACATCTTCATATTTCTAAACGTGTTTTGGTGTTTATAAATTAACACCCCTATACCTTCACTGTACAAACAAGTGTTTATGAAGTGTTAAAGTGTTTATTAAGTGTTGCTCTGCTGTTTTTGCAGTGTCGAAATTATACTGATGTTTATCACAAATAAAGTATTCAATAAACATGATAAACAGAATGTCGTCCCTCGATTCTACGAACCATTAAAGGTTGTTGGATCATCAATTTCATACAGAGGCGTGTTTGAAAAACGGTACACACTGGTACACAGCACTGTCGATGGCCCAGGATGGGTCATGCAGCGCTACCATCCAAATCAGGGCAGGGTCAAACTACGCGTTCTCCTGTTTATTTCATTGATCGGACAATACATACAGGGTGTTCCTAAAAGAACTGTATCGACGGAAACTTTAATTTCTTTCATTTTGCTTGGTTCAGGCCTGAGACTAGTAAACTAGTTTACTAGTCTCAGGTTCAGGCATTAAAAATTTGACACAATAATGTTAACATTTAGATAAGCACAAACATCAAAGGAGTACATGCAAGCAATCGTTCTCCCATTTAAAGAAATTTTGAGCAGGTGTTTAAATAGATATTTAACAATCATCAAAACTCTCTTTTGTAGCTTATCTGGTGAAATAGTCATTCTAATTCAAACCTTTTTATTTTCGTTTGATATTCAAATGCTCAGAATAAATTGTTTTCATTTAATTATGATTTGCTGTTGTGCACATCCACATATTATCATTTTAATTGCTTGATCTGATGTAGGTTGTTTTATCATCGCCAATTAGCATTCAAATCGTTGTTAACAAGCTGCAAATATAACACTAAACGGAAAACAGTACAATTAAATCAGATAATAATCTGTATAACTATTGAAATCATGAATCCGTGATCAAAAAGTGCGTAATTTCAGCTTGGATGGTATAAAAAAGTTCAATGACATGTTCACGCGGCATGTCTCTTTTAGCAGGTAAGATGAAAGCCTTCGTGTTTGGTACCCTAATCGTTCTAAAGTCTACTGACAAAGACAAAACAATGAATAGGGATTTGCTTCAAAATAAAATAGATAAAAGAATTATCTATTCGTGACGCAACGCTTCGATGTGTCTCGCCTGTGTGACTATGATCATAATGACAGGCACCTGAGGTCACGTGTACAATGTACTGTCCCACTTTCACCATGTTTTGTTATTAATCAACTAATGACGAGATTAATAAGAATATATTATGTTATTTTAAATAATTGTCAATATGTGATGGTAATTCAAATGCTTTTGTTGCAGAAATGCGTTCCCCAATAAATGGCCTGTATCACTATGGACCACAATAGCTTCATCCCAATGGCATAGTTCAATAACCTCATAAAACAATCATAGTGCAAAATTTGACCTCAAATTGCAGAGTATGAGTTTTTGTACCCAAATTTTCAAAGGTCATTTAATGAATGTACAAATGTATAGGAGTTAAAGAACTGTGCCCTGATAGATGAGCATGTGGTGGATCCTAGTCTATACGTCTTTTTTAATGGTGCATTCTTAACACACAGATATAGCGCCAATAGTGTGTTTTGATTATATGTGTTTATAGGACAATGCGGAAACAATGCGGTAGAGAACAAAACAAAGGTAGGCCTATTATTTTTACTTTATATCCTACTTAATTTCAACTTAGCTTTTATTCATTTCCAATTATAAATCTAATTCCAACCATTCAATAGGATCCACAACATGCTCATCTATCAGGGGCACAGTTCACAGTTCTTTAACCCCGATACATTTGTACATTCATTGAATGACCTTTGAAAATTTGGGTACAAAAACTCATACTCTGCAACTTGAGGTCAAATTTTGCACTATGGTTGTTAAATTGAGGTTATTGAACTATGGCATTGTGATGAGGCCATTGTGGTCCAGGAGACAAATGGCTGATTCCGATCCTGTCCGGCGTCTAAGATTCCTATAATGATATCCACGTCTCGATGTCAGTCTTATTGTTCCGCCTTTGTTCATCGAGTGCAGATGATAATCGGTCAATAATCCTTACGCGTGTCTAAATGATCGTGATTTCCTCGATTAAAAGATATTTAAACATTTTAATAACCAATTAGGGCTTGTTAAGTCGAAATGATCTTGTGATTATTGTAATAATATGATATAAAGTGACAGATATGAGATAGTAGTACTGGTCAAGTTGTGCTTCGATAGTCTTGTGGAAGTTCCGCAATAAAGAAGTAATTACGGCGGCGATTGTATCGCGTTTGCGTTGTGTTTTGAAAAACAAAAGAGCAAGGGTAACTGGAAAATACATTGCTGCCTAAATTGAAGCATCCTCTGTATGCATGTGAAAATATGAATTTAAGAATCTGTTAAAGATTTTTCTCAGAAGCATAGGGTAAAATGTTTTTTTTTTTTTTTTAAAAACAATACGGATGTATGGAACCAGTTTTATATCGCTGCGAGGGACATCTCTTTTCAATTGAGCAAGAATGCGTATATCACCACACGGAAAATTCAATATCTATAAAATATTTTGTCCAAAAGATTACTGTTTCGTTGAAGTTTAATCTTTTATTTCCTGAAAACAACTTTTGGGGTCTATAAATGCAGTTTGTAGCAAATGATAAAAAATCTACATTTTCAAGAATAATGGTTTTGATATTTTTATTAATTATGGTAATTTGTTGTATACCTTTTCACAAGAGTATCACAAGACAATGTCAATGGCGACAATTATTTGACACGACAAGTTTAAAATTTTCTTTAAAAATTCATACAAAAATCAGAATTGTATAATATCAAGATCATATTTATAGAATCAGCCTGAAAAATGCATTCAAATGAGCTATACTTTTTTTTCTGCTTCTTCGACCAACAATACCGTATACCCTTTAGCGCTGAGTTCACATAGAATATCCAAAGCGGCGTGGTGCGCGTGAGTTCGAAATACGCTCAAACTTCGATCAGGCTGAGTTCATATAGGATATCGAGTAACTTTGTGAACTCAGCCTGATCGAAATGTGACGGGAGAATTTATGTATGGCGAGTGGTTAGTAATAATATGATATATAGGCATGATAGGTCAGTTTACCAATTTTCTTCGTCTAATCAAATGCTTGTAAGTTTACTTCTTGAGGTCACATTGCATTCAATGAGGTGTCATAACGTGCAGAATTAGATAATGCATCTATTTCAAAAAAATGAATTTACCCACATATGGTTTAGTTTTAAAATTAGGACGGTATACGCTGCACTAAAATCGAACACGCACGATTCCCACTTATTCCCACTTATTCCCACTATACTATACGCAGGTATATACGGCCTTTTCGAATAGTGCCCTTCTTATGTGACCCGGTACTATGAAATTGCCTTGCTCGATTTAAGCTATACGCGTGCACCTGCAAAACGTGCACCGTATCCCGAATAGTATACTTCTATGTGAACACAGCCTAACAAACAAGTCAAACCTCATCATATTTCTCTTGTTGCATACAAAGGATTTGATTGTGGTATTTTTCTATTAAAAATATTTTGAAGTCAGTGTTATCTCTTTCGATTTTCTGCATCATCACTACATGTATGAAATAATATTTCATTCTGACAGATTTGTTAACCCCATGATAAAGCACTACGCCGATCTAACATTGCCTTTAATTGGTCAATTACATGATATTTTCAATTTAATCGCCAATCAAAATGGAGCTTTGCAAATAATTCACGTATGATTTTTTTGCGTGCGTGGTGAAATTATTCTAACAATGTTGCTGATTGGGCCAATTGATAATGAAAACTTCTTTTTGGCCAATCGGCAGGTAGTTCTCATGGGGTATCCATTACAATAATGTCCTAGTCAAATAGATCAATGTCAGACTACATCATGTACATGTACAATAGCGAATCGCCACCAGATTATCAGTTATTATCCAAATATTAAGTTGACCACAGACCTGCCATTAATATAGCGTTTCTGTAACAAATATTGGAGCCTAAAAAAAAAAAAACACAATTAATCATTATTATATTGTGGATATTTTACCAGTTTACAAAAAGATATGCAGAAATGAAACAGTTAGGCCTATGCCTGGGTCATAAAAATCAAATTGTGGTTAATTGCGTTTGTGTTTACTGCAAAATGCCATGAACATGATCAAATGTGACGTGTCATGTCAAAAGGAGACACTTTTGGGCAGGTTATCAATTTGGAGGTTTTTACATATCTTAAATGCAGAGATATATGACCGTTTTTTTGCTGCACAACACCGTTTTCTTCCCAATGAAATCGGACATTCCTAAGCGAAGATATTGAGTTCGTAAATTATGGTATTATAAAATTGGAAATTGCGATATCGGCCTTTAAAAATATTATTGACAATGTTGACAGTAGGAATTACCTTAAAAATGTCTTAAAAAATACTAGATGGCAGTTACATTCCGGTCTAAAACTATCAGACAATATTTTTAACATTAATAACATCATAAATTCGCAACAAACCCAAATTGTGAAAAAATCACCTCTGCCCCGATTTTTGGCTAATTCTCCATTTACGATCCTGCCCAAAAGTGTCTCCTTTTGACATGACACGTCACAAATGTAATAGTTTAATGATACTATAGGAATGTTACACTGCAAAAACAGCAAAGCAACATTTATACTTGAACACTAGCTAATTAACACTTGTTTGTGCAGTGAAGGTATAGATAATTATGTTGATTTATAAACACTAGAACACGTAAAAATATGAAGATGTTTATGTTTTTAACACAAGATAGTGTTAAAAAACACACTTTTAAACACTATCTTGTGTTAAAATACATAAACATCTTCATATTTTTACGTATTTTAGTGTTTATAAATTAACACCCCTATACCTTCACTTTACAAACAAGTGTTTACTAAGTGTTCAAGTGTTTATTAAGTGTTGCTCTGTTGTTTTTGCAGTGTATAGATGATTCTAAATACATGATATACATGCAACAAAATTATAGGTCGACCAATGGAAAGATTCAAGTGTGTGTTTAGTGTTATTTTCATTATTACCATGATTACGCTGAAGTAATTCTGATATAACCACATCCCACCATGCATCTCATAGCAAACACAAATATGTTGATATAATTATCCACATTCTGAGAAGAATTATGGAAAGCTTTAAGGTAATACACTATTTTAAAGTGTTGCGATTTGGTAGTTCACAACATCTTGCGAATGGTAATGAGCATTGGGACAAATAAGATATGTATTTATAGCGGGCAAGGAATACAAATATGCACTGGAAATTTTATTTCAGCACAGCCAACAGTTGTGGAGTTACAGTCAAAAAATGAGGGAAAACCAATATTTGATCAATAAATCAATAACTACTTGCTTTGTGTTGCTGTATTTTCAGTACAGTAGTTGTAGAATCTTTTGCTATAAAACATCAATCTGTTATTTGTCCCAATGCACTATAATTTTGAGAATGAAAATGAAAATGGGCACCAAAAACAGGGGTGTCTACCCTTAAGGAATACCAGCTTCCCTTGATAGTTACCTTCGCTGACTTCAAGAAGGCATTCGATTCAGTTCAACAGAACAGTATAATGTTCTCAATATTACGTCATTCATGACTTTGGTCAGCGCCATACTACTTACTAGGCATCTCTGAACCCTTCGATGTAACAACAGGAGTTCTGCAAGGTGATGTATTGGCTCCCTTCCTCTTTATCATCCTTGTTGACTACCGTCTGGACCAGACTCCGGAGTTGTGACCTGTGGCTCAATGTGGCTGGAGGAAATTTGTGGTCGCCTGCTCCGCAGCCGAATGATGATTATATAATGTTGATATATAATTAACAAATAACGGTAGAAATTATCAATACTCGACTCGCACCTATATAATGATCCATAATTGTCATTTGGAGGTCTCAGTCAAATAAATAATATTATTTTGAAAGTCATGAAATTTAGCAGTAATAGGTATGATTATTGATCAGGCATAAACATTTTAATATTTTGATTCATTATATCTGCTTGTTTTGGGTTATTATTTTATTTTTAGCAAACGAAACAATTTGTATGCTACACATTCCAGATTGACGACTTCCGCATGCATCGCTGGATTTTTTTCTCTAATTATTGTTAACTAACCCCTACGCGCGGATAATATGTGTCAAAACAACACAATGTTATGTCATTTTTTTGTAAATCTATGGATATGAACTTAATCTATATCTTTTTGTTTTCTATCATACAAGCATTACATTTACACACGTGCAAATTAAGTTATAATGGCCAAACTTTACACATAAGCCCTATAGGATCAATAAGCCTATAGGGCCAAACTTTACACATAAGCCCTATAGGATCAATACCAACAGAAAATAGGTAGTTATTTTTTTCATAGTTTAAGGGCAAAGAGTCATGGGCAGCCCGAGGCTTATTATTGTCGTGTAGCCCTCCCCATCATTTAGCTACTCGGTCATGCAACTAGAGGTTGTTTTGTTCCAATCAAAGTCATCAATTTGTACCTTTCTTTACCTAGTTGATGTTTTGACGGGACCGATGGAATGATTTCTATACTCAATTGTTGTACCACTATTCAAATTGTGTAAATTAAACTTGTATCTTTGAACTTGGTAACTGTTAATTGTGTTTGCGGGTTATCGAATTTATAGAAACAAAAATATGAAATGTAAGAAAGTAAAAATCAATTTAAAACGATTAATAGAATTTAGATATGAATTTTGTGTAATAATACGTGCTATATTTGAAATAATCATAATACATAAAAATATTTGCATTGCGATGTCGATATTTGCCATCCCCGTCAACAGGCCTATACAATTGTCCTACATTTTAAGCTCTAATTAACATCTACAAAGAACATTGATTGATTGGCCGTAAAAGCGTGTAATGTATGACTTTTTAAGAAGAATTAAAACAATTAACGGATACTACAGTTTTGTGAGTTTATTCACCGAATGTAATCGTAAGTGCGCTAATATTCTTAATATGATTATAGAGCGGTGAAAAGCTAACGTGGTAAGATTCACGTTATCTGATTGATTTTGGTTGATTGCGTGAGAGAATTTGAAAAATGTATAAGCAGTTTATCTGAGCATTAATACTTATTATCAAATCAATTCATGAATTCAAATTCAGGTATTGAATATAAATATTTATATCAATGTTATTGTTTTTGTATAATTTTGCATATTAATCGAAAATCAACAACTCAACAACTTGCAGAAAAAAGCTGAAATTACTTGTCAATTAAGGGTGTTTGACGTTGTTGTTGTTGTTGTTGTTGTCGTTGGTTGCCGTTGATATATTTTGTTATACGCCTTAATGTTAACGTCTATACTTTCTTAACATTGAAACTCCTTTTATATGCAGCCAAAGACATAATACCTTGTCAATATGCAGATAAGGGATAAAAGCACATATAATATGCACGTCAAATATAGGAGAGAATGTTGGTGCACGGCGTGCCGATTTCTGGTATAGACGACATTCACTATGGACCACAATGGCCTCATCCCAATGGCATAGTCCAATAACCTCAATTAAACAATCATAGTGCAAAATCTGACTCAAGTTGCAGAGTATGAGTTTTTGTACCCAAATTTTCAAAGGTCATTCGATGAATGTACAAATGTATTGGGGTTAAAGAACTGTATACCCTGATAGATGAGCATGTTGTGGATCCTAGTGATATAAGAGAGAATGTTGGTGAATGGCGCGCCGATTTCTGGTAAGACGACATTGCAATAGTCTTTAATATTTCACAAAGTTAATCTACCACTATACTACACACGTAATGACATCGGATAAAATAATATCTTCTCTGCGACATTTTGTTGCTGCTATTCCTAACTTAATGGTTCACTGTCCCATTAGCCGAGACTCGATGGCCCACGCCGACTGATTAATGAGCCTCTAATAGTCAGACAATTCTGTCTTTGATGCCTCACCGATATTTTATTGACATTATTTAAAACATAACGTTAAGGTGGTACTACACCCCTGATAAATGTTGTGACTATTTTTGCATTTATCTCAAAAAGTAATAACACACTGGTAACAAAAGTTATGTATATTTTAGGGCCAAGGAGTCCAATAACTCCACTGAAATTCCAGTGATTCAAAACAAGTGGTTCATATGTATGTTAAGAAATGAGGTACATTCTAGCGGTACCTCTTTTCTTATCATAAATAACGTACCACTTGTCTTGAGTTACTGAAATTCCGGCGCAGTAACTGGATTCCTTGCCCCTATAATGATACATAACTTTTGTTACCAGTGTGTTATTGTTTTTTGAGAAAAATGCAAAAATAATTACACATTTATCAAGGGGTGTAGTACCACCTTAATGGTGCTAATTTGTATGCGTGCTTGATTTCAAAGTTCATTTAAAAAAAATATCATATCGTTGTTTACTGCTACTTGTTTTCGTTTGTTTGTTTGTTTGTTTGTTTAACCAGTCGTTCCGGTCGGACGCACGCGCACGCTTTGGTCAAGATAGGACCAGGCTCAAACAAATTGCTTAAGCCGTTAAGTTTGTTCTGTCTTGTCTTGTCTGTGAAGCTATATTTTTCTCATTAGAAGAGAAAAAAACACACATTTAAACATTACAGTGGGTACTTTTTTTACATGAATTTTATATTAATTGAAAACCTCTATGACTTCAGATGTTGAAATTTGACCTTGGTTTGTACCAGTACAATGTGGTGAAACGTCATGGTTGAATTTTTCATGACCTTCATATAGAGTTTTAAATTGATAATGACCGATTCGTCTTCCTATTTACTGGATTCGTGAAATTTCATAACATTTTCAATTTTAATGAAGACAAAAATATTCAAATTGGTTTCAAAATAGGCTATTAAGAACGAGACATTTTGTCCAATTATCTTGTCCACTGTAAAATGCGAATATTGGTCATTATAAGACCGAATTAAAAAGACAACATGTAGTTTGCGTCTGACGTCAGGGCAAAGGCGCAGGATTTTTGGTCTGGTTGACAGGACGTCATACGCAAACTATTCTTTAAAAAAAAATATATTTCAGTGTTCAATTATAGTTTTGGTATGTCAGATATGTCACAATAATCCAAATCGTCATAAATGATTCAATCACATTATAATGCATATAACATTATTAAAATCTAGATTTGAAAATGCTTATAATACGTTAAACAGTACATTGGTCAGATGCTTAAGTATTCATTATACGTGTCCGCATCCCCCTGGTCAATGCATCCATCAGTAATACCCCAATTATCACCATTACTCTAAAACTAATGAAGGTAACCCTCCTCTGTGTGTAGCTCTATCATACATTAGGATCCACAACATGCTCATCTATCAAGGCAAAGTTCTTTAACCCCAATACATTTGCACATTCATTGAATGACCTTTGAAAATGTTGGTACAAAAACTCATACTTTGCAACTTGAGGTCAAATTTTGCACTATGATTGTTTCATTGAGGTTATTGAACAATGCCATTGGGATGAGACCATCATGGTCCATAGTGATAGGCATGCAGATTCCTATCTTGTTTAATCATTTGATTATATATATTTTGATCAGCAAGCATCTGAATTTGAAGTGATAAATATGTTTTTCGCATGGTAATGGAGCCAACTTATATGGAGACGATGTCACAGACGATCATCGGTGGCTGGTGGTGCACGCGCACCGATGCGTCGCACCTCGCCGGTCTGTCCGGCGACATCCAATACCATGAATAGGTACAATACTACCCTACTATGCACGACTAACTTCCACCAAAAGAACATGTGATTTATTGAGTCCTCAGGACAACTTTAAGTTTAAAGTCAAAGTTTTGGTGTCTGCAATAAGCAATATAGACGTATTTGAGTGTGGCGTTAGACCTGTGGTGTAGAGTGAACTGTCCATAAAATGGGAAAATTTCATTGGAAGAGGCGACAGGCCGATGTGCTCGGGTAATCAATGGGGCAATTAATGATATCTTAACGTTCATATAATTACAGTTGTTATGGAGTCTACAAAGTAACCCCTAAGTAAATCTCTGTTCATAAAATTAACTGTATTTTGATCAATTTCATTAAACTTATTGTCATAGGGATTTTTCTTACACACCAATATCCATCCGCTATTAGTTCTAATTATCACAATATTTGATTTTTTTATTAGGATTATTTCAATTCGGTCGTGAACATCTTTTATATCACAGAATGCATTTAAATTTGTAGGCCATGACTTTGTAATTTTAGCCATTATCATAATTATTCAAAAAGTGTTTACATATCAAATCAATATTAATAAATAGTTTTCAAAACTTGTATTTTTTTTTTATCTTATTACAAAAAATTGGCGCCGAAATGATAAATGATAATAGACGGTGAACTTGGCATTGGAACAAACAATTGCGCTAATACCCAGTGTCGTCTGCTAACTAAAAATCATGAAATCAGAGATAGTTTACCACAAATTCTTGAACGTCTGCCTTTTGTCCATAGATAGGCCTACCATATTCTGCGAATCATTTCAAAAATATTGTTTAATATTTTTGCTAATATAGTTATTATTTGAACCACATGAGGCCTATAAGAAAATGTGCAAGCCTGAAAAACTCATTGAGTTGCACATACACTAGGATCCACAACATGCTCATCTATCAGGGGCACAGTTCTTTAACCCCAATACATTTGTACATTCATTGAATGACCTTTGAAGATTTGGGTACAAAAACTCATACTCTGCAACTTGAGGTCAAATTGAGGTTATTGGACTATACCATTGGGATGAGGCTCTTGTGATCCATAGTGAGACATTTGATCTCAGACTGTGACAAGTCAGGTTCCACTGTCTTTCCTTTCCTAACCTTTCCTTTCTGTATACATTTTCTTTCTTTCATTTCCCTTCCCTTCCTCTCCTTTACTTTTATTTTAGTTTCCTTTCCTCTCTTTTCCTTTGTATGTTCAGCGTCATAGACCTTTTGTTTAATCAGCTCTATAAACACGATGAATTTTAGCTATTACCGTAAAGGTTCGCCTAATGGCGCTATGAGCTCCCTTGACACAAGTAGAATTTTAGGCACAACCTAAAAGTGCCATCAGCAAATAAGGGCACGGAACCTTAATTCTTATTGGAATTTCAGAGGAGTGAGCTCTCTCATGGAATTTACCTTAAGGCAAAGGAACCCAAGTGCGCCTTTAGGCGAATCTTTACGGTAATATTATTATTATTACTTTCCTTTAATTTCCTTTCGTTACTAGTTTCTTTCCTAAGATTTCTAGAACCACACATACACATCACCACTTTCTATAGTTATCTTCAGTAGATAGCAGATATCGAATTATTGGTTATCTTCAGTAGATAGCAGATATAGAATTCTATGGTATCTTCAGTAGATAGCAGATATAGAATTATTGGTAATCTCCCGTAGATAGCAGACATACATCAGATTCTAGGTAATCGTCAGTAGGTAGTAGATATAGAATTCTAGATATTTCTACTACAAATTTCATTGTAGATAGAAAATATACAGCGTACCCCGTGTGTCTGTTTCATTAGCGACTTATTCTATTTCTTATATTTCATTTGTTATATCTTAATTATATTCTTGACCCTTCAGTTTTCTGTCTTATATATTGCGTTGTATAAGCATATCCAAGCTGTTATTTTCTATCCCCATTTCTTAGCTGTATTACTTCATTGTTTTATTTCTTCCTCCCCTCGTTTCTGTTCCTAGGTACGTGTATTTCATCATTTTGTTATCTTTTGCGCTATTTCCCCTTATTTCTTTTCTTTGTTTATTTTCTTCCTTTTTCTTTCTTTACCCTTCACGTTTTGTCAATTTACTTTTCGTTCGTAGCCTACCCTATGGACCACAATGGCCTCATCCCAATGCCATAGTTCAGTACCGGAAACAATCATAGAGCAAAATTTGACCTCAAGTTGCGGAGTATGAGTTTGAGTACCCAAATTTCAATGAATGTGCAAAAGTGCCTTGATAGATGAGTATGTTGTGGATCCTAGTGCTACCATATCTATTCCCTTTTTATATTTTCCTTTCCTTACTCTTTTCCCACTGTGCTCTTTTCCTTTTCTTTCTTTCCTTTCCTACGATAGTTGAACCATTCATTACCTTAAATATCGTGACTTACTATAGTAGATGGAACTTTTAATTGTGTCTCGAGATAATATATCTTGGGGAAAAGTGACCACGTTAGTTAGGAAGTGTGTTGTTTTTGCTGAATGGTTGATAACAGCTTGCTGTAAGCGAAAGTGATATGCTCCGCTAATCAAGACTTGTTCCCTTTTGGGACAAGCGCAGATGAGGTTTCGAATACATCTCAAGGGATCTTAACTCTCTTCACGCGGGCGTCGACTGCAGACGACAAGTTTCAATTTTTTTTTAAAAAGTCAAAAATTCATTTTCATGACCATATTTGGAATCAGCATGAAAAATGCATTAAAATCAGTACAAACAAGCCTACTATTGGTTCAGTGGTTCTTAAGATAGCTTTTGATAAATACCTGAAAACTTGGATTTTTTATGTTGAAGCCTATGGCTAGCATGCAGAGCATTAAGGCCAATCGATAATTATGATGTCTGTATATCGGATAGATACACGACATACATGGTGTCCGTGTTAGCTCAAACCTGTCGTTGCTGAAAAACGATTTGCACTTACACATGTACCTTATGTCCCCGAGGTGTTGATGTGTATTTGAAAACTAGCGGTTATAATAATTGCCCTGATAGATTTCACGCCACATTATTCATCTGTTGGCGGATTCTATTCGTAATTCACGGCGTTGATCCCCATAGGACGCCGGCAACCAGCGGCAACGCGTTCGGGACTGACCCGGTAGCTAATCCTACCTCGTGTTTCTGAATCACAACAAAATACTACAAGAGATGATATTACCCTCTTCTTACTTTTTCTTCATAGAAATGATACTTTGCAGTCGTAGCAGACGACACGAATTGAGGCTGTTGTATACGTTTTGACTATGCATTGGTTTTCCTCGGGGATTCGCGTACAATCATTCTATGATTAAGTTCTATGATGAGTCTTATGAAGGGATGCCTCGAGAAAGTCAACCGACAACTTCAAATCAAATATTATATAGAGAATTGAATTTTCAAAATTTGAAATTGTTGACAAACTAAAATCATTTAAAACCAGTTGTATTTTATGATTTATCCATCGTAATGAAGGTAAATCATTTTGTTATTTTCACAAAATCTTCACAGATTTATAAGGAATCTGTTTTGCAAAGTTAAAGGTGATATGGTAAACGTTGGGTAAACTGTTTCTAGAAACACTTTATTAAGAAATGTCTGTATACTAAGTATTTTGGGGATTCCCAAAAGGATACAAAAGACTCACGTGATACCGTGCGTAATTCCAGTACGCTCTAGATCGGCGTTTGTTTATCACGGACCTAAATCCCACTCGACATAGCGCTATAATCTTTTTGAAATTTCCCTAAATCTCTTACTCATTTTAAGGCACTCTGAAATTTGGGCGAGAAAACATGAGCCGTTTGATGGGCCCGTGGTATTGACTTAGGCTACGAACTTGGTTTTGTGATTGCATTTGTGGAGGATTAACGTTAAGCCTTCTGTATTGGATCGGGAAACGAGTTCGCTCACTGTGGAGTACATATAAACATCAGCGGGTTTGATGAAAAATAATAGTCAAGTAATTATACGTGAGAACCTAATTAGGGAAGTTCAAGTGTTCCGCTTTATTTGGGTAACAGTTAACCAAATATATTAGCATTTTGATTATTATAAAATGAAGTTCACGTTGGAAAGAATCAATATGCTTTGATGATCGATATAATATTTATTGACACCGGTTAATCACCTGTATTTCAAATAAGGTTATGGCGTCTGTGATTAAGCTTTCAATTTACCGAATTCTTTACAGACGAAATCTTACTTTCATTTAGTCTCTAAGGTTACTTTTTTTAATGGTGTCATTTCTTTATTAAAAAAACCATACTGGAACATATGTATCTGCAGTATGTCGAGATTTACCCATATATTAATAATTCTATATCTGCTATCTACTGAAGATTACTAATAATTCTATATCTGCTATCTACTGAAGATACCTAAAACTCTATGTCTGCTATCTACTGAAGATTACTAATAATACGACATCTGCTATCTACTGAAGATCACATAGAAATATATATCTGTTATCTACTGAAGATTACCAATAATTTGATATCTGCTATCTACTGAAGATTGCATAGAATTCTATATCTGCTATCTACTGAAGATTACCAATAATTTGATATCTGCTATCTACTGAAGATAACATAGAATTCTATATCTGCTATCTACTGAAGATTACCAATAATGTGATATCTGCTATCTATCTAAGATCACATAGAATTTTATATCTGTTATCTACTGAAGATACCTAGAACTCTATGTCTGCTATCTACTGAAGATTACCAATAATACAATATCTGCTATCTACTGAAGATATCTAGAATTCTATGTCTGCTATCTACTGATGATTACTAATAATACGAGATCTGCTATCTACTGTATTAAAGATCACATATAATTATATATCTGCTATCTACTGAAGATTACCAATAATACAATATCTGCTATCTACTGAAGATATCTAGAATATTCTATGTCTGCTATCTACTGATGATTACTGATAATTCGATACCTGCTATCTACTGAAGATACCTAGAATTCTATATCGCTATCTACTGTAAGATTACTAATAATTCGATATCTGCTATCTACTGAAGATTACCAATAATTCAATATATATGTTATCTACTGAAGATTACCTGGAATTCTATATCTGCTATCTACTGAAGATTATCAATAATTCAATATCTGCTATCTACTGAAGATACCTAGAATATTATATCTGATATCTACTGAAGATTACTGATAATTCGATATCTGCTATATGCTGAAGATCACATAGAATTCTATATCTGCTATCTACTGAAGATAACCAATAATTCGATATCTGCTATCTACTGAAGATTACCAATAATTCAATATCTGATATCTACTGAAGATTACCAGGAATTCTATATCTGCTATCTACTGAAGATTACCAATAATTCAATATCTGCTATCTACTGAAAATACCTAGAATATTATATCTGCTATCTACCGAAGATCACATAGAATTCTCTATCTGTTATCTATTGAAGATTACCTATAATTTGATATCTGCTATCTACTGAAGATTACCAATAATTCGAAACTATCTACTGAGATATCTATGATTCTATGTCTGCTATCTACTGATGATTACCAATTATACGATATCTGCTATCTACCGGTAACAAAATGAAGACTATATGTCTGCTATCTACTGAAGATTACTAATAATAATACGATATCTGCTGAAGATCACATAGAATTCTATATCTACTATCTACTGAAGATTACCTAGAATTCTATATCTGCTATCTACTGAAGATAACCAATTATTCGATATCTGCTATCTACTGAAGATTGCATAGAATTTAAACATTCACCAACTATTCGATACCTGCTATCTACTAATGATCACCTAGAGTTGTATGCTATCTACTATAAGATATCCATAATTCTATATCTGCTACCCAGCAAACACATAACGTTTTACAGAAAATGTCGGTTATATAAAGGGTATAAAAACGTTTTAATAACATTCATAAAACATTTTTGAAAACGTGATGCAAAACATTCTAGCAGAATGTTATTCAACTGTTGACAAAATATTTTGCAAAAATGTTTGCCCAAAAACGTATTCATGATCTTTATATAACCCGACATTTAAATATTGGTAAAACGTTTTGAATAAACGTTTTGAGAACATTTTTGTGTTTGCGGTTTATTTACTGAATTTACATATAATTCTATATCTGCAATCTACTGAGATGAAAAATTACCTAGAATTATATAGGCTTATCTCCTATCTGCTGAAGATTGCCGAGACTCTATATCTACTATCTACTGAAGATAGCCTAAAATAGCATATCTGCTATCTTCTAAAGATTACCTAAAATTATTTATTAAAGATTACCAAGAATTTTCAATATGCTATCTACTATCAGTTACATATAATTTTCTATATCTACTATCAACTGAAGATTACAAATAATCATCTGCTATCTACTGAAGATTATCAAGAATATTACGACTGCTATATACTGAATATTACCTAGAATTGTATAACAGCCATCTAGTGAGGATTACCAAGAAATTTCTATATCGGCTATCTACTGAAATTTACTTAGAAGTAAGAATCTACTGAAGATATCTAGAATTCTATATCTGCTATCTACTGAATAATACGTAGAATTAAATATCTGCTATCTACTGAAGATTGCCAATAATTCTTTATTTGCCATCTACTAAAGATTACATAATATTCTACATCTGCTATCTACTGAAGATAACCTAGAATTATATCTGCTATCTGCTGAAGATTACCAAGAATTGGGTATCTGCTACGTACGTAGAATTAAATATCTGCTATCTACTAAAGATCAAATAACATGAATAATATTCTATATTCTGCTCTCTACTGCAGATTATCTAGAATTCTATATCTGATATCTACTATAGATTACTAAAGAATTCAATATCTGCTATCGATTAAAGATTACTAATAGAATTCTATATCTGCTGAATACATCTAGAATGCTATATCTGCTCTCTACTGAAGATCAGGCCTAGAATTCTAGATTTACCATGAGTTCTATTCTGTTATCTTAATGAATATTATTTTTCATCTGCAATCTACTGAAGATATGAACACCAATTTACAAAATGGTACTGCAGGAAGTGATAACAACATTACTACATTCTATCAGTAGTAATAAATGACACAATTTCAACAACAAAAATAGTTTTCTTTGTATTTTATTCACAAAACAATAAGCAAACATCTCCTCTTATACAATCGTCATCTTTTACAATAAACAAGAAAATGCAACATTTTCCTTCTCAACTACATAACATTAATGTCACGTGACTCCTGGTCACATCACATAACCTCGCAGTATATATAATACATGATATAGAAAACCCGCATGAACACCACTGATGATAACACAGGGTTGAATCATAGCTAATGATCTGTGACGTCATCATGACTAGAGTGGTGCGTATACGCAACGTCGGCGATTCAAAGAACTTTGTAACAGGATAATATTTTCGTTCACATTAGATGCAATGTGATACAGCCTAGGCGTTACTTTAAGTCCCTTACTATTTGCAACATTAATAAAAGGACGTGTTTTCAACGAATGAATTAGTACAACATATTATTGAGTCGAATTCATGCACCACCTGATTTTAGACGTCAAAATGGTTTGAATAAATCCATGAAAATTAATACAAAATAGCACCACAATAAAACGTGGTTTATGTTAACTTTTGATTATTATTATTATTATTTCGTTATGTTAATAATAAATCCATGTTTGTTATCTAATAAAGGTGGTACTGTATCCAAGTCTGGCAACTTATACGAGCCACTAAAGTCAGCCTTTATTTCATAATTTTCAAGACTCAAATTTAAAAAAGGCTGGACTCTTACACCACATTAGGTTAAGAAAAGGTGTAAATGTATGGAATATAATATTTAATGCGTAGAAATTGACGTGGTTTACATGGTTTAAATCACAAGTACTGCACTCAAATGTTGCTGATAATAAGAAGTATGTATGGGGTATACAACAACTGTTTTTCTTGCATCATATGTGCATTCACTAGGATCCACAACATGCTCTTCTATCAGGGCACACTAATTTAACCCCAATACATTTGCACATTCATTGAATGACCTTTGACAATTTGGGTACAAAAACTCATACTCTGCCACTTGAGGTCAAATTGTGCACTATGATTGTTTAATTGAGGTTAATGAACTACGCCATTGGGATGAGGCCATTGTGGTCCATAGTGATTGTTTCATTCTGTTTTTCACACGTAGGTAAATCGATCAGAAATACTAATAACATAAAAATAATTCGCCTTCACCATTGCTCAATTATTGAACAAAAGCAAGAAAGTGCCTTTTTTATGTGTTCGATTCATCAATTAACCAATGAGTTATACAGACTTCATCTTAGTTGAAACAGGGAATACGCTATTCCATTTGAAAATCAAACTCCCCCTGTGAAATATTTAGATAAAGTCTTCTACAGAGGGAATATGAGTTTCAAACAGAATACACATTTGGGTAACTTCCATTTTAAAAAGTCACTAGTTGTGAAGATTTAGGTACAGCCATATACAGGGGAACCAATTCCATTTGAAAAACATACTCCCTCTGTGGAAGATGTAAGAAAAGTCTTCCACAGAGGTATGACAGATTTCACATGTAATAGTTAAATTGCGACTTTGACACCATTGGAGGGAACTATTACATAATTTAATTATTATAAAATAAATGAAAATAGCAACAAATGATTCAACAAAGATATTTGTGCTTTCGATATATGAAACCTGAGCAAATCAAGGCTAAAAATACATGATTTCAGAGATATTATTTTACAGAAGAGTTGGTGTATATAATGATAAGTCAAATCGGCATTGTAATTCACAATGCATTGTGGTGCAGGTTTTGCAGTTTTGGGACACTTTGCCCTCTAATCTGTTTTTTTTTGTGCGTACAAAATATTATTTAAATGCTTTACTAGAATAAACAAAATTTTAAAAAAACCAAGTAATTATTTAAAATATCTTTAATGAAAACATTACTACAATAATAAATAACTGAATAGTGATAAAAGCAATTTCCCCCATAGGTCAGAGTTCAAAGTGTCCCAAAACTGGTCAATGAAAATCGGAAGTTACAATGCCGATGGGGGCTTATTCTAGCGGTAGGACATCAGGGCTTAGAAATGTCAAATAATGTTTATACCGTATCATAAAAAGATAATAGGTTAGCCTGGGTACAGGCCTTCTTTTGAGAAATCAGGGAACTTTCTTCTTCATCCTAATTTATGTTAATCACTCTAGTTTTTGTAACTTTACGTTTCGGTGTTAATGTTATGTTTTAGGTGAAAATAAGAACTCAAGGTCGTGTTCTTTTCTGGAGACTATGTTGTGAGAGCATTATTATCAAATCAGATACATGTAGGAGTTAACCGAATATAGAAAATTCATAAATATACGAACTCTGACGATATACACGTCTAGTAGTCGATAGTATAAAAAACAAGGCCCTGAGCACTACCTGCCGATCTAACATTACCTCTGATTGGTCAATTACGTGATATCTTCACTTTAATTACCAATCAGAATGGAGCATTGCAAATAATTCACCCCAATTTTTTTTGTGTGGTGAAATTATTCTAACAATGTTGCCGATTGGTCCAAGTGATAATAAAACCTTCTTTTTGGCCAATCGACAGGTAGTTCTCATGGGGTATAATATCTGAGCACCAATATTAGGCAAAGAAACAGATGCCCTCGTAGCTTTCTGTCAACGGCCTGCGTAGACTCTAATCAACTAGTGCGTAGTACTTGGTATTTAGTTTCCTCTCATTTTACTCTTTTGTACTTTAGCATGAGCAGTCTGAATGTAAACACATATCTCATTCTGCTCTACCGTACAATATAAATTATCTAAATAATAATAATAACAAAAATACTGAATTTGTTTGCTTCTTTACCTACTTTGGCATTCCACTTACACGTTTTGCTACCTTTTAAACATTATACAATGTCACGTGATCATAACCCTCTTTCACACCTCAATTGCATGCATTGACCACCGTTTAGGCTTTAAATATTATATAAAAAGTGGAATATAAAATATTTCAACAACATCTCTACTTATTTCGTGATTGTCTGCCAACACTTAATACAGTAACTTCTCAGTTTTTTGTATTTAAGGTTTTGAAGAGGTTACATTGAAGGAAAGATGTGCGCATGCTCATTTACTGTACTACTTAGCCACCCTGCTGTTGAATTCAGGGGCGTACCGGATGAAATATAAGAAGGGGGGGGCAAACTGGCTAAAGTTGTCCATAAGCCACTTTCGACTTTGGCGGGGGGTGGAGTAAACATGTGCGCTTTCACTCTGCTTTAAATCCATAATCAAGTGGCATTACACTGCCTCAATTAGACCTAAAGAGAAAATGCAAGCTGCAAATTTTTGCTCAATTTTTGTAAGGTTGTTTTTTAAAAAAAAGACTGCAAGTCCCCTCCCCAGTCGGTACGCCTTTGGCTGAATTCCTTGGGTTTCGTAAATGAAACCAGTACTACGGTCGATCTGGCGTAGAAATCTCCATAAATAAGAGTCTTTGTTTATAGTCTTTTTAATGTTTTTCTATCTCATCTTATGCAGGTCCGTTGATACCCGCATACTGACAAGCAGATAAAGTAGGACTTTGTCGAACTGGATAACTGAAGCTACCCATACCAGTAGAGTGTTGTTTAGCTTTCAACCTCAACGAAGCAATACTGCTGGAACAAGGCTCTCTGTACATATACGGGGGTGTTGATACTGAGGCGTACGGGCAACCTGGGGTAGCTCCTGCTACAGAATTGTCCAATGGGTTTAGGTTCTGACTGACACCATTCACGGAAGTTGGCGGGAAGTTTGAACTCATAGTAGTCTGCGAGTTAAAGCACACTGGTTGACTTGAGACTGAGAGTGGGTTGACGGTGTTTAGCGACCACGGGAATCCTTTAGATCCAAGTGAGTTAACTGCCTGTTTGGCTGCCCAGTTATTATAGGAATACCCAGAGTAAAGTCCATCATCGTATGGTTGCATGAGGCCGTTGAATTGACCAAAGTTCTTGAACTCTTGTATCTGATTTCTTTCACGCTTTCTCCACTTAGCTCGGCGATTCTTGAACCAAACCTGCAGAAATACAAAAATAAATGATATTTTTTATAAACAATGTATTACATGTATATACATTCATATCTGTAAAATATTAACGATTAAGAATACGTCTGGTAAGTATGACTAATTTGCATTCAAATATATACAACTTATTTTTAAAGTCGCTTTTTCTGTCTAGTGTAGATTACTCAAGCATACATACATTTCCTATTGCCAAGAATTGTATTTGAATGATTTGGAAAAAAAATAGTTCCTTTATTCAATTTTCTGAATACAATTCAAAACAATGGCCACCAAGAAAGACCTAGAATATTGTTGCTGTTCAGCAATGCCCTTTAAACCATGTTTAAGAATTCGTGAAAAAACAAGGCGCCTTAACTTCAAGCAGCTCTTATGACAAACAAGGTAATACCAGAAATTGGTGGCAGACATATATCTGAAGTCCTTCTGGAAATCTTATAGAGGAAATGAGGACAAACTAGATGTATTATAGAACCTTCTGTTTGTGTCAAGTGTTGACTGATATTCGTCAAATGACAGGTATGAAGTCAAGCTACAGCAACAACTTGCTTAGTCAGAATCGACTTGAAAGTGGAAGTTGAAGTTTGCACTAATGGCGTAAATGGGAAAACAATATTGATTTCCGTGGGAAATTTCATTATGAAATTGTATCAAAATGGAGTTTTGCGCAGTGTAGTTTATAAAAAGGTGGGTTTCTCCACTTGTTTGACCTGCTTCTTTCACCAGGTTCATTTCATAAGCTGTAAAGTATCTTAATGTATTTTATATGGAGAAGAATTATTTTAACAATACAGGTTGAGCATGTAAGTTCTACGCAGCATGGCTTCATACACTACGATCCACAACATGATCATCTATCAAGGCACAGTTCTTAAACCCAAATACATTTGTATATTCATTGAATGACTTTTGAAAATTTGGGTACAAAAACTCATACTCTACAACTTTAAGGTCAAATTTTGCACTAAGATAATGTAATTGAGTTTATTAGACTATGCCATTGGGATGAGACCATTGTGATATGCCATATCTATCCAGACCAATTATGAATGACCAAGAGCTCCGCAATGAGTTAAGAATTTGACAGAAATGGGGCGTACAAACAATATTAGTGAAGACCATAATAGAGTTATAAGATCAGGAGGTTAAGAATACAGAAATGGGCCGTGCCATTAGTGATATTAACTATACTTCTGATAGTAAGGGTCGTACTTAATGCCATTTAAAGTAACTTCTATCTAGAACGACATCAGATAATCTCTGTGTTTCCAACATTCTCAATCCCATACCATTTCAAAACACATGCAATGCATACATTAAGAGTCACATTTGAACTTAGCTAGCCATATTGCTAATCTCGCTTTTCGTCACATACTCATATTTTTAACATTTACAAATCTACAGCAGAACAATTTTGACTCAACCAATTTGTTTAATTTCATTTCACTTTTCCATATGTTAGATTTTCATGGTGGGCATGGATGTCTGGCACAAACTATTGATTTGTTACTCTGGGGAAAGTACTTCGAAGTACAAAGTCAAGGTTTAGAGTTTCCTATGCAAGTATTCGAAGAACTGTCAGTCTGTCTGTCCTCCTGTCTGTCTGTCATCCGCGACCCCTCAGCATTTGCTTGCTCCCCTAGTATGTGTTGACGGCTATATAATACTTGTTTAACATTCAAACATTTGCACCTCATGGTTTGGCACTCACTTATTTTGATCTTAATCATTTTGTATATGAGAGACCTTTCCAATATGTTTCCATTTCCCTTGGTACAAGTTCATGTAAAGAGTAACTCCATTGGGACGTGGGTAAATCGCCACAGAGCATATTGCAAAAGTACAAAGTTCTTAAGATCCTGTCAAAGTGACTCTTCGCTAACATACCACTAAGAACAACTCAATAACGTTGTCAGAACACTGGGCTTGATTTTAATCATTTGCATGTGGGTTGTCTGATCCATATGCCATTGACTATAATGCCATGTAATACACTAATTCGATAGGATATTTCCTCTTTTCAATTAAAAACCTGTATCGATATTTTTTCCTATTCACCCCTTCAATATGTTTACCATAAAAGCAAGCGGAGATTCGCAAAGCTACAATCCACGAAAAAAATAGTTGGCACACTTGCACTAAATAATTGAAATGCGTGCCCTATCAAAATAAGTGAGGCGAGTGAAACATACATGCGTGCCCTATCAAAATACGTACAAATAGGTACAGACTACCCCCTATATCTCACCCTTCCCCACTCCCCATCTTCCAATGTTGGAGGGTCTCACGGGCCTGTTGACAACATGGCTTGGTCCAACATTGAATTTGGGGAGCGGGGACAGAGATATACCAAAAGACAGGCAAAGTGTGCCAACCTTTTTTTCGTGGATTGTAGCTTGCAAAATGCTACCAAGAATAAGGGTATTACAGTTGAAATCCACACATCTCCTATGGAAGACATACCTTTATCTTCCACACAGGGAGTGTAGATTTCTAATGGAGTTACCTGAATGAGTGACTCCATTTGAAATTCACACTCCCTGTAAGAATAAGGTCATGTCTTCTATAGTGTATGTATGTATTTCAACTGCAATAGTCTATTGTCTCGTAAAAATTGGCTAAATTGCAATTTATTGTTTACAGCCATCGATCATAATTTGACAAACGATGTACAAATTTTAAAAATAAGAAGAAACAATTCAATAATTACATGTTTTGTTTTCTTATGAAAATTTTTGAGCCATATGACTGGACAACACAAAGACAAATCCATTAATAATGATGTGAACTACAGTAACTAATAAAATATTCAAAAGCAATATCAAAAGTATTCCCGAGGCTAGACAAGAGTTGGAGACAAATCAATTGGTCATTTTACTGGTCATTGGTCCATTTTAAAGTCACGGGCCATTTGGTCAGTAATTGATATTGCTGACTCTACCCGCTAGTTATGATTAGCAAATATGTTATATTATTCGTTGGATTTGTAAAGTATAGTTGACCACAGAGTAAAGTGAAAGTGTCAAGGTATATTCTTGGTGTGAACAGGTTTTTTTTTTTGGTGAATATGATAAATGATGTGACAATAATACAAAAAGTATTGGCTTAAGATTGCGTAGTCAATTCAAAATATTATGAAGTTGCTCAAGGGAACTCGAGCCAATCTGGCTATAGATTTGAAGCTTTCTGGTGATAGCAAACTTGCATAGCAAAAAAAATATCATGATGTGATTTTACTCCTGAGACTCATGCATATTACCAATTCTTTTCAATTGTTTAGTTTTCATAGATTCTTTGCAATAGTTTCATTAATGTGGCGAAAGTATTTTGCAGCAAGTTTATCAACAAACAGATTGTCCATTTAGATTGGTATCTGTTTGGTGTATAGCGTGCATGAAAGTGATAAACCATGTCAAAAGAACATGATTCTTTTAATGCTCTGCATGCTAGCCATAAGCTTCAAGTTAACATAAAAAAGCCCCAATTTTGTGAGATAATTTCTGGTGTCATCACAGTGTTAAGTTGTGTCATCTTCTCTAATTCCATCTGGCTACTCCCCTTGTCAATTTCAATGGTCATCAGTATCTCACTGATGAGTTATGCATCCGTTAGCATGATAAAATCATTACTTTAAATGTAAACGTGATAGTAAGTGATCAAATCGTGCGTGTTATTGGATGAAATGGCGATAGAAGCGTAAATGGTGCCTAAAAAAAAGCATGAATTATGTCGCATTAGGCCAATTTGCGATTATACTAAGTTGAATGTAATAATCAAATATATGTTGCAGGAATTTGAGAATATGACGATAAAATTAAAACAAAAGTGAATAATTGAATAACTGATGTAGGTGGCCAATATGTCGATTGAATTCATTTTATATCATACTAATTCAAGGATATTTGAATCGAATACATTGTTCTGGTTCCGTTTACTGTTTATTGTCATTTGCTAAATGCTGTGTACTTAAGCTCTTCTAAAATTTGCTTTATAAATAAGACGACAATGGGTGTTATTACTCCAACACAGAGAAAATTGATTTCGAAAAGTAGATTGATAAAATGTTCAAGGTTCTGTAGAAAATAGACGAGAGCCATTGGCATGATGTGGAACATTAGGTACACACGAATGTGTGAAGTGAAGGTCTTGAGACGATGTGTAGGAGACATATGACTACTGAGCTATCTATTTAAGTCGTACGAATTATTATTATTTTAATGGTGGACATATATCTATTATAGAAAAGTGGATCTGGGATATTATTATTGTATTCAATACTATTAGTGCTAACTTGACGTCTCAAGGTATAGGCAATTACACGCATCCAATATAACAATAACATGTCCATGGTCAGCCCGTACCATTATCATGATTATCGCCATTGTCTTCTATAGATAATTTATTTGTTGTTTTCAAATTCCTTTTAAATGCGAGAGGAAATGATTAGTAAATTGAGATTTATGAACTATTTTGAATGACATTTTGACAAGAAAATTACTATTTTGGTGTTTACATTTTCGTTGTATTTCATATGTTGTCAAGGAAAATAGTTTGAAGAAGTCAATCTGCCTTTTGAATATAATTTGAAGACGACCTGAAAAATACGCAGATACAGTGGAAACTCTTTAATACGAAATTTGTGGGGCCACAAAATGTATAGTTTGTCTTATCAGGATTTTGTCTTGTCCATCACATATTACATAGAGATTCAGTGCCAGTGCCAGGGACCTTAAAATCAAGCTTGTCTTATCAGGTTTTTCTGTCTTATCAGAGCTTGTATTAACGAGTTTCCACTGTACATTTTTTCCGTAATCTAAATGACTAAAGTTTACTTACAAGATTGCAAACTAACCGGAAGTACATAAAATGGCACAAGGTACAAAAGTGGGAAAACAAATGTTTGCAGAACTAGAAAGAGAATACTTAGATCACACATTTTTGGAAGTATGAATACATGTCATAATATTGTCATAGTGGTTCAAATGGTCGTTGGCCCTAGACTCGTTACGAAGTCCATTGGTCCAGAACAATAGAAGTACTTCTTACGGTATGCATGTTTTAGCAAAGTTTAATTTCACTAGTTGTTTCTCTGTAAAAATGTTATATAGATCTCATTTTTATTTTACTTCTTGAAACTATTCTGAAAATCACCAACGCGTACAGATGGTAGAAACTCATGAAGCTAGGATCTTGAGTCTTATTACTTGTGTTTATAATTGTATAAATGAGCTGAGGTACATAGTTGACTGAAGCATATTTATAACCATATTTTCAATTATTGTGCAAATACCTACCCTAACTCTAGATTCTGTGAGGTTCGTCCATGCTGCAATTTCTTCTCTCGTGGACATATCTGGATATCGGTTACGGGCGAAGTTTGCTTCAAGTTCCTGTAGCTGCTGACTGGTGAAATGTGTTCTCTGTCTTCTCTGTCTTCGGTTTTTCTTGTCCGAGTCATCGTCTCCAGCTTCAGGTGTACCTCTGTTGTTACTCCCATTCTCTTCCGCTGTGTCACCTGGAATGGAACAAGAAGGGACAATAGAATGGTGATTGTGTTATCTAGAATAGACGCAAGTTAAGTGTCTTGCTTATGCACCATGTATATCATGATGCAATGAACATTACCAAAAGAAAACCAAAGTTGCAGTTGTCCAGTAATCATTGTTTGTGTTAAAAAGAAGAAGAAGAAGATGGAGAAGACTATAGAGCATAAGGAGAATATCTATGCCCTGTTGCACAGGCATAGATAAATATTCAATTATTTCACAAGACAAAAGTTCTGAGAACACAGACGCAAGATATTTGCATGATAGTTGTCAGCAAAATGGTGTAAGTTGATCTTATAACACTTGTGAAGCAGTAACATAGTTGCATCAATGATGTACGGTGTTACAGTGAGTATTTGATAATGGGTTGTTATGCATGAGCGCGTATACCTGCATCAGATGGCGCATCTTTGCTACAAAACACGCATGCTATTAAATTATTTCGTGTATTTGAAGAACAATCCATCCAAGAACCAAAATAAGAAGAGGAAGAGAGAGAGAAGGGAAGGAAGAAGAACAAGAAAAAGATGAGATGAAGAGGAATGACGTATGTATTTTCTGAAACTATGCAATATCAGTATTAAAATATTGTATCAATGGCATATATTTCTGGTGTGTTATTATATAAACTTCATAAACATGTTCACTATAAAGGGTATCAGTTAAAGGCAATATGGTAAGTGTCACAGACAATGGCTGAACGTCATACAAGTACCCAGCCCATTATTGCCATTACTATCAAAACTAAAGTCGTTTGCTCGTACACAAAAGCACCATCCCACCAAACAGTGGCAAAAGACCACGTATCAACCGTCGGAATCACTTAAAAGCCTCCCTAAGGGAGTCCCTTAAAGGAACGCTATTCATCTTAAGACACAACTCTTTGCGGAGTTGATACAGGCATTCATAATACGCCTATTCTTGTAACTTTTCTTGAGGAAATACTGCTTGTATTACCGCATGCATGTACTATAAGTAGAAGTAGTGCCATCTGTTGATGGTAAAAGACATCATTAAGATCTATGTTGACTTTTTAAGACTATTAATGGGAGAGGTCAACTTTTTTGTTTTGTTTTAAAAAGTGGCGGGAAGTTGTATTAGTGTTGTATATCAAAGTATACAATGTTAGTAACTCGCAGCACGTGTCGTTCTCGAAATGGATTATGACAAACTCTTTCAGAGCATTATAGGATAAATCTGGACACGTTTTCCTGGAGTAACTCTCAAAATCATGATTTTAATTACTTTTGTGCTTGACAAAAGGTTCAACAAATCATCCATTCTGTTTATTTTAGAAATATTTAGTTAAATATCCGTTATTGTAAATAGTGTGCATCATAATGTTCTATCTATCTTTATGTATAATTATTATAATTATTTGCATATTTGTGCTAAATGAGAAAGTTGGTAAATAATTCTTAACTTGCTTCCTTGTTATTGTTGTTATCACGGTTATTTAAAATACATTGTTCGCATTAAATCAGTTATGTTGGTAAAGCAAAAGTGCCTTTTTAGCAAACAAGCAATTATCGTTCACATGATCAGACAATGTGCTAAATTCGTGTTTTTATTTATTTATTTTATTTATACTTCAGGTTCCTATTGTAATCGTGTTAAGATGAACCAAATTACCTCAACCTGACATAGCCTCACAGGACTATTCCAGTTGATACCATACATCCCCTATGAAAGACATGACCTTAATCTCCCACACAGGATGTGTAGATTTCAAATGGAGTCGCCTATACAGGTAACCCCGTTTGAAAATCACACTCCATGTGTAGTAGATTAAGGTCATATCTTCCACAGGGGGCGTATGGATTTCAGATGGAATAGCAGCCTATATACATCTTTGATGGACACTCTCGTCTTGTCTGTCACTCAATGTCAAGGTTCTGTAGGAAGAATCTTGTTATAAAACACAAACCTCGCCAAATAGGAATGGGCGTTGTCACAAAACCTGACAAATGTTGACCCAATCGGGATCATGAATAGCTGCCGTTTCCAATAACTAATCGGGAACTTGATAATCCCTTAAAGAATAGTAGCAAAATATCATTCTCGGTTAGATCATAAAGGGGCGAGTGATGTACTTTTACCCTAACTCATTACAAACGGCGGTTCATAGGTGTTAAAGCAAAAGCAATTATAGGATGGAAATGTATGATATTATGAGTAACGATTCCACTTCCAGGGTCACGTACTTTTTTTTAGTATATACCGGTACCTATCTATGATAACAATTAACGTAGTACCTGTAACTTTACTATAGGAATATCGAATAGAGTCCGTCAGAAACATGTTTACTATATTTTTTTTCATCGAATGAAACGGTATATACTTCATTTATTATTCAACACTGTTCAACTCCCGGATAAAAGATCGCGTTGTTATGATGTAAGGCATATAGTTATAACATATTTTTTGATCACCAATAAATAGAATATATGTATTATGTAAGAGAACGTTTCATATTTGTTGTTACCATAAATGATAACGTTCTACTATTATTTTTTTCATATTTTTTCTATATTTTTTTCTATAATTCTTAAAATTTTGCACAGCATTATCTGATGATCGATTAGTCGGACGAGCCTCCGTTGTTTTGTCATTCTTGAGTGCTAATTGTAATACCCCCTATACATAGCATAGACACATTTACCATGTTTGCATTGACTTCAATAGTTGGCTCATTTGTCGTGCCTTTCTCTTGTTGTCAGCAGCCTATTCACTACTAAATAAATCTCCGCAAAATGAACTCAATTGCACCAAGTTACCAGAAATTTGTAAATGCATAGACTCTAGTCCAGCCGTCCTTACAGTCGGCGTCATATCTTTCTTACCAAACCGATTATTACCCAGTTATCATTCATTATACCATTGTTACTTGTATTTGCTATTGAAACAAGCCGCCAGAGTTTACGCACTAAAGCAATAATTGTGATTTATTTACTAATATCAGGGAAGTGCCACAACCACGTGGAGGAGTTCGGCGATCGTAGCTATTTAGTTTGCATAGGAAGCCGCGTGATTGTAATGCATATCCTGCAGTCAAACTTACCCGAGATTTGCCCGTTGCGTTTGGTGAATGCATGCATATTGCGCAGGATGTCTAATGGCAAGGTTACAGTTATTGAGATATCGAGCAGAAATTTTCGATATTGCTTGCTTTTTATTTTGTTGATATCATCATTGTTTTAGATGAAAGTGGTCTCATGTCATTACTTAGACAACTGCAAACAATAGACTGATAGATGAACGCAAAGCTATAATATTCGGTGAGAGAGAATGCCATGGATGTTCATACATTAGCATCGGATGTATCATTCATTCCAATACACCATGGACATACATGCAAACAGTAAATATATCCTTGCTATTGTATGCCATAGAATTATGCATTCTTTACCATGTTTACGAAACGCTGAATCAGGTTAATTATGTTAGATAAAAATGTAACGAGTTTAAATAATTCAAATAATTCAGTCATTATAAAGGATAACGAGACCTGCTATTTTACCGAAGATTTAAACCGTTTCTTGCGAAAACTATGTAACACACTCAACATTGTTAATAGACTTACAATAACATAATTCCCTAATTTGTTGCCAGATTCGACAATAGTTAATAATAATGATATAAACTCTGATTTTAGGACTGAGGCAAAATTGTAATGAGCCGAACTTCGTGAGCTTATCATATATGTTGTGTTGGTACTTTTACATTTGGATGTTAAGACATGTAAGAGTATAAACATAGTGTATTCAGCTAAAAGTGTCTAGAAAGACTCTAGATAACCATAATGGTCATCATGGGTTTACAGATATATAGTTTTCAGATAGTGAGCAGAACCTACATGTATGTTACCAAACTATTCTGTCATCAAATTTCTGATATCTTTATGTTTAATTGCATGAGCACAAACATGACAATTCAACCAACCAAAAGACAAAAGAAGACAGACACAGCAGACGACAGGACAAGTTTCTTAATATTAATACGGTTAATCTTATCGAAGCAATAATGTGCTGGCCAGCTTTCGCAATCTAGGTCACATTATTCTAGAGTGCATTACGAAAATAGTTTAGGTTCAGTGAGAATGGAATCCAGAACGTTCATTAACTATAAAGGATTTTGTTAGCGGATACAATCGCTCATTAGTTGCTACATACAATGGACAGTCATGGCGGAAGAACAAATGAAATAATAATAATAACAACGGCAACAAACATGGCTGACGTTGTGTATCTATTTAACAATAGCCCTGTACTTTTCTCCTATCAGCATTGTGACCAGAATGGTCACTTATTTTAGACACACAATTTATGACAATGTCACGTTCAAATATTAACGAAGATCGAAAAGAATACAGTGAGTTGTTAGTGACATGCCATTATTCTAATGGTCAGTTTCAATCATCATGGACAACCAATTATGAGCAAATACTGTCTATGTCTGATTTAATTTGCACTTTCTATCTATAGTACAATGTTCACTGACTCGATAATGGTCAGTCTGCTTGGTCAGACCTGGTCACGGCTGTATGAATGCTTCGCATGCATAGTGGACATGGCCTGGACATGCATCACGCATCATAGATACTGACGATGATCTGTTTGCATAATCGAATGTTACTACGCGAAATAAAGTAGTCCTATTACACAGTGGTTAGCAACATAACTTTCCTTTGCTACCATTTTAAGCATGTAAAGGTATATATAACTGAGTTAAATATGCATGTTAGCATAGAAAAATATGTTTTTATTGATTATAATCATTCCCATGATGATTTTATTTGGGTAAATTGCAAAAGAATCTCACAGTTTTGTGTTTTCCAGGAGGTGTTTTATATGACTATCAAGTACCGAGATAAATTGCCGCAATAATTACAGATAACTTTTAATTCAGATCATTAATAAGCTAGTTAATCACATTCTGCTTTGATTGACTATATTGACCTATTATACATGATTCTACATAGTCTCTAGCTTACCAATTTGAAAACTATTAACTGCTTTTAAAAAGTGTTAATTACATATGATAATTAGGTTTGATGTGAAGTTTTAGTAGTTGGGTATAATATGGGGAGGGATTCTTGTTAGCGCAGGAAGTCATTTGGGGAAATTAAACGCTATCTGTCCCCGACGATTACCCACGCATTATCTAGCGATCAATGATCATTTTGCTGATTTCTCCGTGGAAACATTCGTCATTATGACGTTTAGATTATCATACTTTATTAATATCACCAAAATCTTATAGATTAGTTTGTATCGTACTCGTAGAATAAGCTCAACTTTGTTGTTTAATGCATTAAGCAGTAGATATATAGTTAGTGTTTTGGAAATACAATGAATTTGGCGATGAATAATAAAAAACAGGTTAACCGTAAAAATAGCAAACATGAAAAGTGCATATCTATATATCTATATATATATATATCTATATCTATTCATATTTTCGATAGTTTACAAAGCATTATAACAATATAATGGTCATGGTTGTTGCAACACAGGTTAACAGTAATTGTTTCTTACATAGCATAAGCGTGGCAGGTAAACATACACATGTCTTTATCATCAGTGTTTTTAGTTAAATATTGTATAATATCGTGACTTTTGTGTTCAACTTAAAGAATGGCTTAAATCAGATGTGTGCAACAGGTCTTGTTACGTAAATAACAACAATAACTATTATATAAGTCTACTTCAAAATGGAGGTCGATGCAACAGGGTGACATCAAGAATATGGTTGGATCAAGTAATATCGATATATACAAGACATATAACAGCAACTTTTATGGAATCAATAAACGCGGTTCTTACTCAACTTTTGACCCATAAAAATAATGACAATAAAGACACAATGTAAAGACAATGGTTAAATCGGATATATACCTATGGAAGTCTGATCCTCTGCAGTTCTTGTGTTGGTTTGGTAGTGACACTTTTGCATTGTGGATGTCCGTATCTCTGTTAAAGACACATCATTTCTAGTTGCCGACGGTGGAGCTGTAGCATCGGGACCCATCAGTCCCTCTAACGCCGTCAATGGTTCACTTAAAGTAGTGTTCATCGTCGTTACCGGCGTTGTTGTATACATTGGAGACTACCTGATGAAGTAGCAGATATAGCCTGAAGAACAACAATACTATTGAAGCTGATCTTCTCGGTTGCCTAAGCCAAAGAGTTAACTTGGATTGGCTGCAACTCCAAGTTTTCAATCCCCGCAGCCAAAGTTGCGATCCCTAGTCTTTACCGATGCTATTTGTCCATACACGTTTAAGTAAACCTGATGGCTGTAGAACAAATCTACTAGCTTGTGATAAGAGTTGAAAATAAAGTCGGTTGGATGAGCCGATGGATGAAGAAGCACAGGCAAAATAGCGGAGCATTGACGAGAAGGCTTAAGTTGGACTGACTGATGACGGCGGTTGATTGAATATTCTTATACCGGTTTGCTTTGCCAATATCACAGCTAGGGGAGGCCATCCATTAAAACGCGTCGTGACCGCAGTGTCACACTACTTATACACTACTGCACTTAGCACCAATACCATGACTGGTAGACGGGTGACGTCACTTGGAACCCAAATTTTAAGCTCCGCCCTCACGGGTTACCCTGCCAATCATGGGCGGCCAAACTGTTCCCCTAGCTCCGCTTGACATGCTTAATATAGTGACTCTTCGTTGGGTAAATGGTGAAAGTAAATCGTGGTATTACACCCATTCAAATGTCCAAAGTAATGAGTGCGTTTTCATATTGGTTTCTAATTAAAAATATAAACTTCTGACTCGCCCGATTAAAGCCTCGTAAATGGAAGAACAAAGTTTATAAGTAGCGAGGAACAAAATGGAAATAACAACTTAATCCGTACAAATACCAAATAAATAACTACAAAGGTATGTGTGTTAAGAAGTGTTAGTTTGAATATTTTTCTGACGGCTGTTGATTTGATATATTTTGTCGTAATATATATATTTGAAAAAAGTTATTACGCTCTGGCACATTTCTTTATAAGTTTCAACGGTTCTTTAGATTTGAATTTCTCACTATATTTGCTTGAGTATACATACACCGACAACGTGGATATGGTACATCTAGACAACATGGACAAGGCGATATATCGTCTAGCATTTAGTGGGGATAAAGTAAAAACCCAATTTGTTCCTGGCAAATTGACAAACTTGTGACAAAATAGATCGTGCGACTTTGCATGTTACATTATATAGCGGGTAGCCTATACTATTCCAAAAACAAGCGATAAACAAAATTTTAAAACGGGACACGTTTAAAGACAAAAAGACATGATGTACATTTAGTTGTTAACGAGACATGCTCAATTTAATGGCGTAAATATTCTTTACAGTATGGACAAGGAGTAAGGACATTTACTTCGATTTTTCTGTAGAAAGTATTACAAGTTTCACATTTCTTATGATACCCGCCTTTCCGATTGTTTGAAGAAATCATTCTTATGATGCAATGACCAAAATTGTTAAAATAATTGAGGAAAAGCCCCCAAAACAAAACAAAACCGTTCTGTTTCCCTCAAACATATAACGTAAGCATGGTAAGAAGTAATGAAACTGGTATTTTTCTTCAAAAAATTGCAAACAAATATTGTCATGATTGTAAAACATCCTGTTGATGGAATCGCGACTATACATTTTAGGAACAAGTGTTGTTGTTTTTTATCATAAGTAAATGACGCTTATTATTTCTGGTACATCTCATTCTCAATTTATCTGCATGAAGCAAATTTATTTCATTTACTGTACATTATTATTATTTACATTTATATATGAGGAAACAATAATACTAGTACTTACGTGATATTGCATGCAATGCATGGACAATATGCAATGATATGCAAGCGTAAGATAATTAATGTGAGGGCGCTATGCTATCACAAAGACTGCGTTGTTACAACATTTAGCTCGATTTATTTTCTTCAATTGGCGTTTTTAATAAGAATGTAACAGCCGATAAAGACAATATCGTTGAATAATGTTGCCAAAGAAGATTAAATAATATGACAGGTTTCACTTCAAAGGCTTCCACACCGTAAATCCAAGCGTTTAGGGTTTCTGTAACACTTTTTAAACACTGTAAGGTGTTTAATTTTTCATTTACACAGTAAAGGTATAGTACACATAAACACCAAAGTAAACACAAAGTAAACACATAAATACAAAGAGTAACCATATGAGAGTATTTAGATTCTAAACATTTAACATGTTTACTTTTAAAATTGTTTAGAAAGTAAACACAACAAATGTTTACAAAGTAAACATATGTGCATTTACTTTCTCATACGTTTACTCTTTGTGTTTATGTGTTTACTTTGTGTTTACTTTGTGTTTACTTTGGTGTTTAGGTGTCCTATACCTTTACTATGTAAGTGAAAAATTAAACACCTTGCAGTGTTTATAAAGTGTTACAGAAACCCTAAACACTTGGATTTACAGTGCAGAAATTATCATTGATAGAGATTTTCGTATGATGATTGGTAAAATAAGCTTGGAATTTCAATCATCACAATAATAGGGGTCAATATAAACACTGGTCATCACAATAATATTATCACTAATCAGAATCTAAATCTATCTGACTTCATAAGGTAGTGTATCAATTAGTGTTGTTAATTATGCAAATTTAGAGTGCTCACATATAAGGGTCGGACCATGGTCGGACTGTGTCTTTGAAATCAACGCAATAAGAACACCTGCTTAAACCACTCAGTGACAGAGTGACTAACTAACATCAAACCTCTATTCACTTTTATTTATTTATTATTATACACATTGTCAATTCCACTACATGTAGTTGTGATTTGATAACCAGTGGTATGAGCTACGCGGAGGGGGTGGGGAGGTCATAAGCCCCCTCCAACACACACACCACACACACAATTAATCAGGATGAATTGTCAATAGGGAAAATTGTCAGTCAATGAATTTAAGAGAATTAGTTAATAAATTCAAAAAGGCAGTTTAAAATGTTGAAAATACGGTGTATGTTGTTGTTTTCCTCACGCATTTCACTAACATGCATTATTTGGGGTTATTGTTAATAATATGCAAAAATTAATTTGGTAAGATCATGTGATGCAGCCAATCAAATAGACAGAAAAAGTAAGGAAAATAATAAGAATTTGGGATGCTTTTTCACTTAAAATATGAATGTCTTTGAGCAAATAATGTGTCATTTTAAAAGCTTGTAAAATACTTTCAAAGTCCCCTCTTTTGATCAGCTGCATCACGTATACGGTATATATTTGTACCCATAAATTGTACTCGCATTTGCTGTCGTGGTCTAACAGAGATAAAAGTTACCCAGTCAACGATTTGATTATTTCGACCACAATAATCTTAATGCAATTATGTTTCATTTCTAAACTTATTTTCATACATGAAATGATTATTTCAATTTTTCATACATGATATTTTGATACACGAAATGATTATTTCAATGATTGATACTGTTATAATTCGTGTTTTTATAATATTCCTTGGTGTGTTAATTGTCTGATTTATTTAATATTTGTTGTAGTTAATTTAATCTTTTAATTGTTTCTACATTTTTCAAGATATCAAGATATCAGCTGCGACTATAAATTCCGATCATCAAAATTCTTTTATATAACAAGAAATTTTACATTCAAATATTGATCAGTTCATATATACACAAAAATATAAAAAGGAATAATATTAAGCAATGTTGTCATGGTTATTAAAATGATCAAGTAATCACACATTTTGAACGAGCAATTTTTTGTTACTAATACAATGAATCGCCATATCAATATACACAGATCCTGGATATTTCACAACCCGATAGTTAATAGTTATGACTTACTAGTATATTAAGTTTCAATTCCAGGTAACGGAGCCACGATACTTAACTAATTAAGAAATTGTTAATGACCCTACATTTCCGTAATGACCTATGCGATGCTAAGAAACAAAACCACTTTGTTGAATCTTAAGCCCTGTCGTAATCCGGCCAAACCCAGCCCTTAAACTTGACTTAAGCACCACAAAGTGAAATCTACCAGTACCGATGATGCATCGCTCGTCGCTCGCTCAGTAGGAACGACACTTTGACATCAAATCAAATACTACTGTTCTTTTCATGAATAATTGAAGCTATTCAGCATCTCAGCATATCAAAATTTGAAACAATCTCGATGAGTTGTTGCATACTGAGTGCGAGTTGACAGAAGTTGAAGAGGTTGCATTTAGTATGGACATTGATATAGTTGGCTGGAGTTTAATGAACCTGTCGCGTTCTTCTAATTATACCCTATATTTAACTATATTTCAGGATACAACGAGTAGTAGTTCAATAGAAAAAGTATTATTTTATCTTTATACTGGAGATAAAAAGGAAGGCATTCTATCTTCAAGTGTAAATAGTGTTGTATTGATTGGTGAACAACTTCGTTGTAAACATTTTAATAGTAAAAGTCATACTTTTAGTGTTGAAAATGTGTTTTCTAGCAATTTCACGAACGAACATTATTATACGGAAGTCATAATACTTGCTCAGAACATTAAGTTTTCTTGCAATCTTACTACATTGAGGAGTACACAAAGTCATAATACTTGCATGTGAATTGTCAACAAAATCTTGACATTTGATCTTATAACACTCGTGCAGTAGTAACATAATTGCATCAATGATGTACGGTGTTACAGTGAGCATTAGATAATGGGTTGTTATGCATGAGCGCGTGTACCTGCATCAGATGGTGCATCTTTGCTACATAACACGCATGCTATTAACTTATTTCGTGTAATAGATGTGATAAATATAAATATAAATACTTTTAGTAGGTTTGCGTAATCATCATACCGTGGCTTAACAATCAAAATTTGTTTGAGAAAAATGGAACTGTTTGGCCTAGTCTCTTAGCGTGTTTTTATAATCGTTATGACTTCCATCATAAAGAAACAAAAGGAAACGTATAGATGAAGGAACGTACTAGAAGAGAATGATTCAGATAATCAATGATAACTATTTTAGATCAGTATTTATCATTAAATCATCATAGCGTCAAGTTGACAGGTAAATTCAAACATTAGTAAACAAATAAACTTTAACCTGTTTAAGACAATAAAACACTAGCAGGTTAACTTAAACATGTTAAACACCACAATAATCGGCTTTAATAAATGGAGGCATTAGGATTATACGGGGATGTCATACTTAAATTCGGTTAACTCGCTTGATGTCAATAGTTAACACAATATTGCTTTCAATGTATCGTGAACAACGGTCTTTATCTGATTCGTGCTAGGGTGTTATCCCATAAAAGCACAATAATTTCAGAGCCAAAGGCAAAGAAATCGTTAAATATACGTCGATTTGGGTTGAGATGCTTACTGAGGTAATTGAGATGATATTATCGTCGATCTGCCAGGCTAAGCTACACCGGCATTATTACAACAACTCGTAGTCGGACAAAAGCGCGCCAACTTTAGATCAACGGACGTTTTAAAATGCACTTTTGATGTGATTTCTCGACCGAAGCCTTCGGGTGCATCTCCTCTCATAAAATCGGAAAAACGAATCAAGTATCTTAATCCACTATTAAGTGGTTGTGCTTCATATATTATTTGCTCTAAGGCGAGTTGCAAAACCCTTTAACTGAGCGTGATGTATGCGCGGGCCGCGTAAGCAAGCAGCAATGGAGTGAGAGATCCTAGCAGTGTGGCAGTTACATCCCCGAGGGAAAGTCACCAGTTTGCAGCAGAAGGAGGCAGGTGCCGTGATATTTTTCGCATTAAATGGTATCAACTCATGATTACGCCTGGGTGAAAATTTTAAATTTGCCAAACACAGATCTTGTTTGGTTAGTATCGTTGGCTTTAATTAATGGTTGTACATGGCTTTATCGTGTATAGTAGATACACGTTGTCAAATCTGTTGCCTTATTCGTGTGACTCATGTAGCGTATAATATGATATTACTTGTACCCAGCCGCGCCCATTACACGCATAGATGGCCTCTTGCCAAATGAAATACAATTATTACATGCTCTTAAAGTTAGAAATATTTCTGTTGATTTCAATAGTTTGCACACGCCTCCAGATTTAACCTTAACTTTAGTGCGATGTTCTTCTATAAGTTTCCTATGTGCTATAAAAATGGTTTATTTCCAAAGCGTCTTTGCTTTTTTTAATCCTCGATATTCATCTTCATTGACGGATAGGGAGAGCGTGGCTCAGTGGTTAGAACTCTTGCTTTTGGTGCATAAGATCATGGGTTCGATTCCCGGCAGTGGAAAACTGGCTGGGGTATTGACTTGGAAAATAAGTCAGAATTAATTGGCAATATCTGATAAATTCAGACTTCAATCTCCTCATGGTGTGTACCTTGCAGGGCGCTACATTTAACTTGCAGTCAGTTTCGGGAAGAGCAGAGTGTTACCTGACTGTCCAACCTGTTCCGGTGTTCAAATAGACCCCGATGGAAATAGGCTTCACAAGAGGCTTTCTAGGGTTATATGGGTTACCAAACCTGAACAAGTCATATCAACATGATCAAAGATAATCAGTGGCGACTAATCGTAAATATCGATTAATTGATCGATCAAGAATGGTACAAATGTAACTCAATACTTACTCATTCCCTCAAGCACTCACTAATCATCACTCAGTTGTTCACTCATCGACATTCACTCAATTATTAACTCACTCGCTTACTCGCTCACTCACTCACTCACGATCAGTCAACCAATGAATCAATTAATAATAATTTAAAAAATCAAATCATTATATTTAAAGTGTAAATTATCAATAAAAGTTCATAAACCATCAGTTTGCATAGTGCAAGCATGAGCACGTAATGACTCTTGACATCTGTGTAATGACAATTTGCTCTCTGGTTTTGTCTCTCTAATTTAATAATTCACTTTTTTCCAATTCTGATTGTAATCATAATAACTCGGTCTTCCAGAGCGTGTTATCATAATAACTACTGACAGGTGGACAAAATGGACATCATATTTAAAGCAACCTCACTACAAGATTCAATTTGAAGATTTTAAACTACAAGTTGATGATAATTATCTCCCTCGGTTCAGTTTACATAGACACTTTAATAGCAATCGATTCTCCATTTCAGCCTTGTCTTACTTGCAATCTGTCTATCTGCTCGCAGGAAACAATGTATACATCCTACAAGAGTTACTATCTCTCTTGGGTCGTAAGACAACACTCCTTTCACTTTTTTGCATGATTGCCTAAAATTATGAGCCATGCAGTCCCTCCAGTACAGTGTATGTGTGTATTTAAGCGAATATATAGCCACTCAACGACTGGTGCTCTTAATTCATGGGTAAGTATCAAGGGAATGGTGACAAGTATCTTAACTGTTTGAAAAGTGAGCTCAAAAGAGCAAAAATCCGCGGAAAAGACCCCAAATTGTGTTGACTTTGTCTTATGGGCAATTGAACAGCAGTGGTAGCACAATAGGGTCATTTGCAAACGTGTGTGTGTGTATGTGCTATTGGTAGGGGGTGGAACTATTGACAGATTCAAATATATACGCTCCAGTGAATGTCACTTTTATTGCAAGACGTGATTTAACGCAAAAATGAACAATAAATAGTGGAAAGTATCAAAATTGACATCAAAACATTTGACTTACATCATGCACGCACACTGCACAGGCCCTTAACTTAATGTTCTACTATGCCATATGGGGTTACTGGCATTCTGCATGTAATGACAACAAATAATTATTTGTCTTCTTAAAAGTCTGCATAATTCCAGTCATATTTCTTTCACTTCTATTTAATATGTATAGTTCACTTTTGTGCACAATTAAAGGAATTAATAATTAAGTTTATCACGAAGTAACCTGTCAAAGTTTTAAGGTATTTTTAATTTTTAAATTTAATTAATTGTTTTTTAAAATCCGAAAGTGTTTTCCGTGAAAGACCATACACCACGTTTTACATTTTGTCGACACATTGCCACTTATGGTTGCAATCGAAATTTATGCCAAAACATTGGGCTTTGTGTCGACAAAATGTAAAACATGGTGTATGGTCTTTCACGGACAACACTTTCGGATATTAAAAAAAAACAATTAAATTTAAAAATTAAAAATACCTTAAAACTTTGACAGGTTACAAATTTATATGTGAAGGACTTTTACTCTAAAGTACTTATAATTATTTGTAAATCCTTTATATTTGTATATCCTTTTAAAGTTTTGTGACTAAACTAAAAACTAAAAATAAAATAAATCTTTGAGACTCCAAAATACATTTTTGAGAGTAAGCTGATGAGAATCTTACTCATGAGTAGTCATATTTGAGAGATCACCTCCCTATGTTCATATGCGACAATAAATGACGCTACAGTTTGGCGAGTAACAATTTACACGAAGAATCAAACAAGTTAGAAAATTATGTTTCTTTGAAAAAGGTGACATCAAAATAATATATTTTGTCCAAAATATTCCTTCTGCTTTGCTCTGTAAAGCCTATTGTTGCATGTTGGAGTTGTGGTGATCAAATTACCAGATAAAAAGATAAAGTTGGACTGGTGTTTTCCATTATTTTATTTATTTGTTTTTACATTTCAAACCTATAACAAGTCTACTTTGACGCGCGCACCAACGTGAAATATAACATTTCAATTTTAGTATTAGATCTTTTAATGTCGGGCTACTTTGCGTGATATGTGTCTAAATCCATGCAAAAAGTATTGGGATTCAAAAGTTTTCTTAAGGTCTTAAATTTGAGCCTTTACGAGCTACCGTTGAATCAGAGGATCCACGCATTTTCCCATCACTCTCCAAATTGAGATCAAAATAAAATAGTTTTGTAACCATTCGAGACAAGCCAACTTATTACGAATAGGTAAACAAAAGAATACTAACAAATTCACAAAATATTATTCTTTGTGCCAAAAATGGAAAATACAATTTATGATTTTTATGACTTGTGGTTGGCGACAGTTATTTTGCATTGCGCACAGGTAAGGACAAAGTGGCTTGCCGTGATTCGATTTGTCATATCGAAAGAACAGAAGATGTCACTTTTCTATAGCCAGGTGAAGTTCACCAATAGTTCGAGTTGACCTCAATTTCGCTCAAAGTCAAGGTCTTAATATGTATTTTTAAGTATAACACGTAATAAGGCCTCAACGGGCCTCACTATAGCTGATGAGTGGATATTAATACTTCTCAAGGCATGTCGGAAGGTACCGTGACCAAGCGGTGTTTGCACTAAAATATTGAGGCAAATAAAGCTGATACACAAGAGGAGTGGTATGGGTTCTATTTATAAAGGAGATCCCAGGGTTTGATTTAGGGGTTGTCATTTCCATGATTTCCAACCCATTTGAATAATTTTTCTCGAGAGGGCTCAAAACTTTATTTTTCATGCATTATTGGCATAATTCAAGGACCGCAAGACTTATGAAAATATTGGCTTTTTCAGTTACGCCACTGGTTACCGCACCTGACCAGTGCTGCAATTCAAAGGTATATAGTCCGGCTGCCAAACGCAAAGTTGCCATGCACAGAAGCTTGTTTTGGTGTCCATATAGTCAGTGGCGTAGCTGCCGGGGGGCAGGGGGACAATTTCCCCCCTGGCAAAAATTGCCTGTTTGGGCCCCCGCCCCTAGCGCTATTTGGGCGCCCGCCCCCTAGCGCAAGGAAAAAAGAGTAAAAAGGAGAGAGAGAGGAAAAAAAGGGAGGAGAGAGGGCCTATATATCAAAATGTCATGTGTTGCTTTTAGGGCGCTAGCGCCTATAATAATTTTTTTTTTGCTCTTCACTTTTTCAAACCACCGGAAAAAAAATTGGGTCAACTTTTTTGAGGAAGGGGCGGCAAAATTTTTGTTTGGTGGATTTGGGCCCCGCCCCATACAGGCTTGCCCCCCCCCTGGAAAAAATCCCACCTACGCCACTGCATAAAGTTTTGTTTTTGATGGGTATCGCTTCTCAAGCTTACCAACTTCAAAAATAAGTTTACTGGACCTCTGTCAGCATTGAGCATTTTGAGATATGGCGGGTCAAAGATCACACAGAGGTCAAAATTCAAACTGCTCAAATGCGCTATTGAAAAGTTCCCGGTCTTGTCTCATGGCGATCCAGAAAATGTATACTTTTACCTATCTGTGACATACTCTTCTGGAGTGATAAGCAAAAAGGTCAAAGGACACGATTTGACCCCCACAGGGGTCCAAACCTGAAAAATGCTCCGATCTTCACCAAAATAGTCTCAAAGTGTTCATCATAGAAAATCCATGCAGCAAATTAAAACGTAATTCAATGCACATTGACCTTTGTCACCACGTTACCATGGTAACGAAATATCCTAGCTAATGCAAACTATTCTTTTTTTTAATTGTTTATAGGAGATGAAAAATTTGAGACTATTTTCATAAAAATCGGAGTATTGTTCAGGTTTTGACCCCTGTGGAGGTCAAATGGTGACCCTTGACCTTTCTGCTTATAATTCCAGAAGGGAATGTTACAGAAAGGTACAAGTATACTTTTTCTGGATCGCCATGACAACAGGAATAATTTGGTGAACTTTTCACCAGCGCATTTTGAGCAGTTTGAATTTTGACAGCTGTATGAACTTTGATCCACCATATCTCAAAATGCTCAATGCTGGTAGAGGTCCAGTAAACTTATTTTTGAGGTTGGTGGTCTTGAGAAGCAATATCCATCAAAGACAAAACTATGGACACCAAAACAACGTCACACCCGATGGCAGCACTTTTTTCTAGGGTCTGTGACCAGTAGACAGTCTGTAGTTGAAGAACTCGAATAACTCCATGCCGATTCATTGAAGTCAATCCATACGATGTATTGTTGGTCGAAGCAGCAACAAAAACAACGTAGTTCACAGCATCTTGCGAATGGTAGTGAGCTTTAGAAAAAATTGCATTGCTCAATTCATAGCGAGCGTGTAGAAGAATTCAAATATCACAGATATACTTTTGTAGGTCCTGTGGTTCTTGAGTTATGTTGTAAAGAGGGCTGAAACAACAACACTTTTATAAATCGTACATAACTCATTAACAACAATAAATTAAGCAGGTTTTCAAAGTATATGATTTGTGAACTTTTGCAAAACACCAAAGTGTTATTTTTCAATAATATATATTGATTCAGATAATGAAAATCGATTTTATTTTTTGGCTGCTTCGACCAACAATACCTCGTATAACCTTAACTAAAAGACAACGTGTCAATAAATATTGTATGTCTAACTCATGGCACTAAAAATGGCACACCTACAAGAAAACATAGTAACGTAATTTTGTCTAAACACTATAAACATGATAAAGAGAACATCGAATAAGGTTCTTTTTATGCTAACAAAAGGCACAGGAATTTAGGATTATTTTTGTTGTCATGAAACCTTGAGACTTATTTCTTTACATTCTTTTAAAAGTTCATAATTTATAATATCGTCATGATCATGGTATTAGGTTTTACTTGTCTCAGATCATGGTGATACAGATTGTATGCAGCCAGGATCTGCTCTCATAAAACCAAAGATTGAAAAATCAAACTTAAAGATTGTGTTGAGGGAAAAGTCTAAAATTAGATTGAAAATGCAATGGAATTTAGTTTGAATTTTCAATTTTTAAAACTGATTTCTCAATCTTAATTTGGATTTTCCCTCACCCCAATCTTTCTATTTAAGAGAGTGTGGTGCAGCAAACAAATGCCATTTATTATCTGGTATAGGAGATTAGGAGTTATTGTTATTTGCTGTTTCAGTGTACATGTTCTCATCGTTGATGGTTTGGTGGACTGTCATGTAATAGTGCGGTATGGTATGTATTCCCGTAGGACTTGTTTGCTAAAATTGATTTTTTTGGTGATTTGGCTTCTATAGGGACCAAACTATCAGAAAATGATGGGGTTCAAATTTTCACACACACCTCATTTTAGGCCCCTTAACCTATTTTGGCACATTTCTGCCATTTCTTAACAAATTTTGAATAATATTTGAAACTTTTTTGTATCTTTTAAGGTATACTGAATATATTTACTATACTTTCTAAGACACTTGATGTGTCTTTTATTAATTTATATGGTCCCTCCTCATCATTGGACCCCCCCTACAGCTATGTATGTCACTAATCATGCTAATGGTCCAATGCACAAAGTCATGTTGTTGGTTTCTTAGTATTCTCAAGTTATATATAGCATTTTTTGTAAGAGACAGTTCTGGTTGACAGCTATTGTTTAATTTCAAACGTTTAGGGTGATCTATTCTAAGCAGTCATCCAGTCCTGGGGGGCGCTCCCAAATGGTGACATACGTCATGTGCCCATGAAAAGACCCCGGTATTTTTGGCCAATCCTACATCCAATGACCCCGTTTTTTCAGTAGCCTACATTGAATGACCCCTTTTTGAACAATTATTACTCAAAATTAAAATTTTGGCGTGCTTTTTTTTCCGCGCATTTTGAGCAAAATAAATGAGTTTTGTATATTTTGTACTGTAAAATTGGGTAAAAGGCTAATTTTGATTATCAATGATGTGAAATTTCGGGCGCTCCCATACAAAATCACCCCATTTTTGACATTGCCAACACCGAATGACCCCCTTTTCCCTGAAAATAGACCCCTAGTTTCGTACGCTGGTGGGCACAGGTACGTCACTTTCATATTCGAGTGCCCCCCCGGGCATCCAGTCAAGTTAGTTCAATCAATTAGATCTATTCATCATGAAGTATCATCTGTATCATCCATTGCATCATCTGTAACATCATCCCTGATAGCATTTGCATAGAGGGGTGCAAGGTATCATATACAACAACCAACAGGAAAGAACTGTCACTTGAGAAATATTTAAGCAGTCCCTGGCCTAACACACAATGTCAGCTTCTTCTTGGTCGATGATGCAGAGAAGAGTTCCTTGATGGACATGGTGAGACTCATTTCTGGATGGATTTCGTATTCTACCGATAGTTGCTCTCTTCTGTCGAGTCTTATTCTTTAATGACTGATTCATGTATCGATCAAACACAACTCGACCCTCATCATAGCCTTCCATCATCTTTTCAATGCGTTAATTGAATGCATTCTGAAAATCCGACAGTTTCAGCATGGTTGGTGTTTTCTTCATACTCTAAAGCACAGCCATGGTATCAACTATTAGAACTTTAGGCTGTGGGACATCTGAAGGATCTTCCTGCATCAGGTCAGGTTGTGTGGGAACAACTAAAGGATCTTCCTGCATCAGGCCAGGCTGTGGGGCAACTGGAGGATCTTCCTGCATCAGGTCAGGCTGTGGGGCAACTGGAGGATCTTCCTGCATCAGGCCAGGCTGTGGGGCAACTGGAGGATCTTCCTGCATCAGGCCAGGCTGTGGGGCAATTGGAAGATCTTCCTGCATCAGGCCAGGCTGTGGGGCAACTGGAGGATCTTCCTGCATCAGGTCAGGCTGTGGGGCAACTGGAGGATCTTCCTGCATCAGGCCAGGCTGTGGGGCAACTGGAGGATCTTCCTGCATCAGGTCAGGCTGTGGGGCAACTGGAGCATCTTCTTGCATCAGGTCAGGCTGTGGGGCAACTGAAGGATTTTTCTGCATCAGGTCAGGCTGTGAGACAATTTCAATGGCATTTTCAACAGCGTGCATCACACTGGCTTTGTCTGTGGGGATGTACATGGTTCCATCAACAGCACACATCGAGCGGGGAACCCTTGACATCTCATACTCGCCGATTGTTTCCTCAAGTGTAGGAACTAAACTTGGTCGGCTGTCTTGGATTATTAGATATCTTCCAAGTAACTCATGTTCCTCACGCAACTTCATGACCTTATCTCTAATACGCACTTTCCTTTTCGAAAAGGTCTGCAACTTAAGCTTCTTTATTTTGTCCCACACCGAGATTCTTGATGTATAGATCAAATGTTCAGAAATGAACTCCTCAACGCGATTCTGGCCCTTCTGTGCAAATTGAGAATATCATTATTTGCCTCATCTGACACAAGCGCTGATGAAACCAGACTCTGTAATGGTGTTTTCTCTTTGAACAGATTGTCTCCATAGTGCAACTAAATCAAGTGACGTAGCTTCACAGCATTTGCTCTTGACCTGACTGCAATCTCTCCTGAGAGCTGATAATGTCCAGTCCTTACAAAAGCTTTTGAGGTATCGATTCACTAGACCGGCAAGATGAAGAAAGGAAGTGACTAGTCGGTCCAGACCGGCTTCATCTCTACTGAGTCCAACCAACCCACCATGTCCCTTTAGCTTCTTGATTTCCTGCTCGAGGGCTTGATCAGTGAAGAAGCGGGTGAAGTGTTTCTTTGATCTTGCCACTACAAATTCACCAGATTTCAGTGAATTCCATATTTCTGTGTCATCTTTTTCAAGAGCATTCATTTGAACAAGATGGACAGGCATTCATTCATTTATTCATTCATCTTTATTTCATTCTTATATAAAATATAACAGCACAACAATTAAACACAAACATTGAATGAGGAGTTTCTCGGAAGGCCAGATGGTCTATATATATATTAACCCCCTGTCCTAACCAAAAAGCATCAGACGGGCATAGCTAATGAGGTCATGAGCGAAGAAATATTGGATAAGGCTCTCTAATGATGACAAGTAGCCCTCCGAGTCACCTGAACGACAAGAGCTGATGAGACGAAGAACACTCTCTACCTGGTGAAGATACTGGATCAAGAACTGAGCGAATTTGCCAATGTCGTTTTCATGTTCCAGTGGCTTGACATTTCTTGAGTACCAGGATTGGATTTCTCCAAAGATCTCTACCGTCTGTGGGTTACGTTTGTGGAGTTTGCTCTTGAGATCACTGCACTGGATACGAACTGGACCTTTTGGAAGTGTCGATAAGATGGCATCAAAACGCAACATCATAATCGCAAGGCTGGTAATGATGTGGCACGTGGTAATCAAGGGCTTGCTTGTAAGCTTTGCCAACGAAGATCCCACGAAGAGCTGCTGATGTGTATGCACCACTTTCAATAGCACATGTGTCAAGGCCACATCCATCAATTGTTTTACCAAGAGCGTGAAAGGCATAAAATGCAATGTGGAGACCTCCCGCTCTTAGGATCCAATTAGTGTTTCCAACTGACTGCTGAATCTTCAAAGCACGGAAGTAAAGGTCAAGTTCTAGTGTCATCAGTGTCTTTCTGTGAGGGCCGACGACAGTGGCAGATATTCCCTGGGTAAACTGCAGAGCGGTATAGAGGGTCCTACGTAGTCTGTTGGCGAGGTTTTAAGCAGTGGAGTGTTTGTACGAGTGCAACTTTCGGAGGACTGTGATAGCAGTAGTGATTTAGTAGCAGCCCAAGTTGTCATCACATCTTCTTGCCAACTTCTCTGATTTACGTATTTGTTCTTTGATTGACAGAATAGCGTTATTTTGATTCATATCCTTTGAAGACTCATCATGGCTATTCTCTTCACTGTCCTGTGTCTGTTCGCTTGCCAGCTGCCGTTCAGTTGATGTTGTCCCCTACCCTATGAAGACTTATCATGACTTAGCGTCTCTATCTTCACTGTCCTGGATCTGGTTGTCTGCCAGCGGAGGTTCGGTTGAGGTGGCCTCCTAGTTATCATCAGCATGATCAGTTGCAAGGCATTTTGTGAGAGCCCAGGTGTGAGTGAAGTCTTGAGTTCAAGATTGTTTCGCTTTCCTATCCTGTAGGTTTCAAATCTAAGTGGAGTGGTTTGGTGATGGGCTCTTGCAGCATGTTCATTTCAAATATCAGAGGTGCCCGCCAGGAAAGTTTCTCTGGTATAACAAGTGGTTGATTCATCAGCTGTACAGCTTGTACCCCAGGAAACGGGAATCAATGACATATCTCAACCCTTGCTTTTGCAGAATCAGAAGAGAACAACAGGAAATGGCCTTCATAATGTTCTGCACCTACAGTAACAGGTTAATTGTCACTGGATGCCCCAGAAATGATCAAATATTGGTAAAAGTTGTTCTTACATTGGTCAAGAAAAAGAGGATTAGGCCGAGAAATGCAATGATGACTGAAAAAGGGACATGGGCCAGTCCGGGCGGGGGGTCTGGGGGTTCCAGCTGCATAGAGACCCTAGCTACTGCTCCGAAAGTCAGAAACAGACACTTCTGACTACTTTAAAAGTGTAATAAATCAACTCAGAATACGGTATATCAAATCCTACAAAACAACTTTAGTTTTATGAAAATTGGTTCTTAACTGGCTAAAATGTTGTTTTTGGGGTCCCAAAATGGATGACCCCCCAGAAAGTGGGCGGGGGTCGGGAAAATTTGAACCCCGTCAATTTCTGATAGTTTTGACCCTTTAGAACCCAGAACTGCAAAAAAATCAATTTTAGCACTCTAATCCTACGGGAGCTGTTTTCTTGACATACCATACTACACTATAACATGAATGTATTATAAAGCGTGATCCTAAAAATGCCTTTCACGGTGACCAAAACTAATTACAAGACCTCTTCTATATTGAGGCTGGCTTTCCCTTTTAAAGGGAATTTTTATTATTGTATCAGACAAAAAAGCATATTCGAGGGCGCTATGACACGTGGTAGACCGATGCACACATGTATCATAAACCATTGTAAACCAAGACTGCTGCTGAATAATTTTGAAACAAAACACCCTACACACCCTGTAACACATAATTTCACATTTAATATTGCTGATACTAAAATAGAGCCAAATTTTCGAGTGTCAAAAAACCTTGTCTGAACAACTGCTGAAAAAGAGCTGCAACTAAAAATTGTTGATTTGCATGCTGCATCCGTTTGCTACCATGTAGAAATACCGTATTCGGCAATATGCACTCTACTCTATAGAAGAAATACTAGTTTACATAAAGGCCCATATTTTTAAACAATTTCATATAAAATGACAGAGACAATAACAAATTGGATAACTTGCACAAAAAGTACAGAGAAGCTGATTCGCAGATACTCTTGCACAGACTCAGATACACTTTCAAGCAGCCATTTTATTGCCCCATTAATTTGTTTCAAGACGTCTGGGGGGTGGAGCAAAATAAAGGTTTCGTCTCGGTTTTGGTAAGGGTGGGTGGAGTGTAAAATTCCAGATGTGCATCATTTTGTCCGGGTAGGCCTATACCAGGTAATTTTTAATAATTTACACTATTTTAGCCCATGAATAAGGTGTGTGAAACGGGCTACTCAGAAGATGCACCGGACAATTTATGGACGCTTCTTTCTTTTTTTCTCTTCCACTTTTTTCTTTCGTTTATTTCTCTGATTTCCTCTTTCAATTTTTTTTTTTTTGGGGGGGCACTTGTAGACTACGTCATTGATTATTGTTGTAGTTTTCATTTACGCTGTTTTGGTTGAGGATAATTTGTTGTTGACTAGTTCATGTGTTGTTGTTGCTGTTGCTGTCAAGTTGTTGTTGCTTTCTTTACTGTTGATGATGTTGCTCTTGTCCATCATGTCCATGTGCTTGCTATTTCGCACACGGGCAAAACATACAAAATTCGCATAGGCAAAACTTAAACATATTTCGCATAGGCAAAACTTAACATAATTCGCATCTAGGCAAAACTTAACATAATTCGCACAGGCAAAACTTAACCTGTTTTTTTGACGAGGTAAAATACTTGGCAGCTAAGGTTAAAATGTGTGGTTGTGTTGTGGGCAAACACATATTAAAATAATATATAAATTTTGGATAAATTTCAATATTTACACGAGTCATGATAATAATATCATGAATGGTTACATCATCAGATTCATCACTAATCATTATGAAATATTTCGCCTCAACATAAAGTATTAAATGATGAAGGTGAACTTTGTACAGGTACCACTCCCTATAGCTCCAGTAGATTTTATGTTGCCATGGTTACAGGCACCATTAAAACATCATCATTGATCGTAAATAGACGTAACCCTGCTGAGTTGGGAACCAGTCTGCGTCGTTTGGTGCTATTTTTGGCTGCCAAATTGCTCAATATTGTGTAAAATTCTTTCTAGAGTCTGTGTTCCTACCATTTGACTTTTAATAGTGTGGGAATAGGCCTATCTAGAGTAAAGGAATATAGAGAACCATAGAAACAAATTTTGGTCGTTTTGGGCAAGAGTATACGGGAATATAAGTTTTTTTCTTGGTGACAAAGAGCGAATATTGTTTGCCATTTCTCATTAAAATCTTCCGTTCTACCATTGGCACTTCCCTGCATGCATGGTTTATATTGTAAGATTTGTATGTAGCCTAATTCTCATTTTGGACACATCAAAATTTCAAAACTTGAACCTGAACCTAAAGCAGTACATTAACTTACAAATCTGGTCATTGGAAATGTATATCACTGTATTTAGTATGGGTTTCATCTCTAGAACATGTAGAAGTTCGACCGAGTGATCATGGGTATAAATATTTCAGTTGCAATCCGTACACCCCTATGGAAGTATGAATTTCAGATGGGGTTACTTGAATGGGTGACTGTAAAGGGCTGTATGGATTTCAACTGGAACAGCCGAACAGCCCATTCCAACCTGTTGTCTAGAATTCATCGTGATCATACATGGAAATGTATCCTCAGCACACACACATGACACATGTGCATGCAACATAATATAACCATAACAGAAAGGTAAAGACTTCTCACATTTCATGATAACACAAATCCCATGGTGGAGACGTGACGTAAGTTCTTGTAGCTTTGTATCATGTGTATTGAGTATCTTATTCTTACCTTTTTTCTTTCCTTGAAGATCATCCTCATCATCTGTATTATTCCCGTCTTTATCATCTTCATGAACCGACACGGGAGTTTGGCAAGGTTTAAGTGTGGTTACGGTGATTTCTGTTGTGGTGGGGTTATCCATGTCGACGGGTTCACTAAGTTTGGTCTGAGCTAACCCGCTAGTTATGGCATGGTCTGCTGCAGTAGTACCTGCATGGTATCTGGCCGATTCATCGGATACGGGCGATGTAGCCATTGGTGGCGAGATGGTCGGTCCTGTTACAGGCGATACACTCTGTAGAGGCGCAGGGGCATCGATACCAATGATACTATTCGCGCTGAATGGATTATATTGTGACATCATTTCGTTGATTGGTCGACGCGACCCGTATGGACTTAGGCCTACACCACCATTCTCCAGCTTAAACATATTGAATTGTCAGGTGTTTGTGCTGCAAGAAAATAGAACAATATCCAGAATATTAGATGATATTATAGTTCAAATAAATGATGTGTTAAACAAGCACATGTATAGATGCAATGGAGGACCCACAGAAAGAAGTTCTTCCACTGAGCTGTCGTCCTTGACTGCCGATGTCTCGGACTGCGCACTATCAGGACTATATCATGTATAGGCCTACCACCGAATGGGCGGCATGGGTTTTTACCAAGGGTCAAGGAAAGCCTATAAACTCGACGTGTCAAGACTATTAAGTTGATTATGTAATATCATATCAGAGTGATAATTGATACACTTGTGAAAAGTTTGATATCATTTAATATGAATATGACTTCCAATATGACCGACTTTTAATCATAGGGTATTCATGACAATTCTATATAGCGGCTAATTAGTAATTAACATGCGACCTGCATTTAATAAGTGCGAAAATGATTATCAATAGGCCTACCCGCCCAGAATACCCACCCAAAGTTGTACAATTTAAGTCTCTTATTTCAGCAAATTTGTATCGCAAATTTTGGAAATTTTGAACGAGAAATAGAATTTTGCTTCATTTCTTTTCAAAACTTTCTACCCGATGACCCTTTTTTGAAGTTTATACCCAAATGACCCCCTTTAAAAAATATTACACCCAATGCGCGACGCCGGTAGGCCCATACCGCGATACAAACATTGCCATAAAATAACCTATAGGCTAAAAACAAAGTACATGTAGTTGACTTGCCCGTTAGGTACCTGGTCGGTCGGTCGCATTAGGAAATGAATTTGGAGCAAACCTTCTGTTAATAAAATACTATGCTGCGCCACCAGCCTGGGTGGCTCACGCTCCAGTAATTTCAGATGATTGAGCTCAGTAATACATCAAAAAATGTCTTCCAATTCATGAAAACAAATAGATAATCAGCTTATCGGATTAAAAGCTTAGAGGGAAGGTCTTGCTGCTCAGCGAGTGTTTGTAATTATCAGAAGTTTTTCTCCAAATTCATTCTCTAATGGTTCGTTCGGTCGATATTATGTTGTTGTTGGTTTTTTTTTGTTTTTTGGAATTACTGTAAAATACGACGTGACGCCTAATACTTTACATAGAGAATTTTAGAGAAACAGAAACAGTACATGCGCTTTACAAATGTACGCATCTTCAGGCGCGTATTTATCGAAAATACTACGGAAAATGTGATTCAAATCAATGCAGGAAAAGCGACTGAACACAATTTCCATCCCACATTTCCCTGTTAAAGTTGCAGCGTATGTTTATGAACCAACGCTGCTGAAATTAACGAACCAATTGCAGAAATCAAGTTGTAAGTAATTGACGATTTTATGCGTTTATACCGCAGTTTAAGAGAAATAAAACACATATTTTGAATATTATAAACCAAAATACGACATTTGCCATAACAACAATAACAAAAGCAGCGACCGTATTTTTTTCATTTTTTTAAGCCTAAGGTGTCAGAGGCGACACCTTTTGGTCGGGTGTAAAACTGAAAATGACACTCCATTTTTAGTCATTTGGACTCTATATCTGTGGTGTAATTCTCAATGAAGATGACAAAATCCGAATATAAATAATATTTTAGCACCAAGCAGTATATTTCACCAACTAGGCCTACTCTCAGTGTCATATTAATGTCGATATCAGAAACCATTTATTGTCAGAATGTTTATTTGAATACTTATCATGCTTAGCCTATAGGCCATACATGATGTTGTATATTGCTATCACCCCAAGAACGCATGCATACAAACACACTTATAATGCATGTTCTGTCACACAAATGCTCTTAATTTCATCATAAGATTCTTCACTCCGACTTTAAATTTTAACTTTGGCTTTGATCACATTTGATCAAGTTTATCAGAACAGTCACTGAATATCGAATACATGAAATTAAATACAGTAGTTGTGGGATAGGCTTTTAAGCTACTATAGTGTAGATGTAACTGAAATACGTAAAAATTTAAATCCATAAAAACTCCTTGAATCACAACTTTATGCAGGGATCATTACGTCTATGGGGCCTATAGCCGCCTACCGTGTAGGCTATTGACCTTAGTTTAGTCCACGTTGTTTATCAATGACCATGCAGTGTTCAACATATGACCCAGCCTGCTTTATGTACATCTACTGAAGATAGCAATTAATAGGGAATAAAATGGATTTGACTTCATATCGCCATTTAGCCTTGGGAGAAAGTAAACTTTTGAAATCAGCAGCTTTATCAAGCACATTGTTTCTGAACAGTATTTTGATTTGAAAAATATTTGTCTTGTCTTGTTAAATGGCCTATACGTATTACACGTTCAAGACTTTGAGTATGTTAATACACGAGATCGACACGCTCAGAATAATAAATAACATATTATAACTAAAGCAATATCATAACTGCCCTAAGTCGTGTAAGTCGTGTAATCCCAATGACTTACGAATACATGACAGTACAGTGTGGGCCAAAAACAACTTTACCCAATTTCAGAGGGTGGTTGCTCGAATTGTAGAAGAGCTATTCATGATTTTGTTACATATTCTAAATGTATATCTTTCTAAAAGTATGTGATGAAGAAATGAAAGCAAAAGAAGCTAAATTAACAAAATGGTGCTAGTTTTACGGCCGAGGGTCAAAAATGACTTTGTCCACACGTAATTCAATGGGATGTGTCCGATTGCTAAGAGTAAGGCATACATATTAGGCATACATGTACTTGGTAAACACGTTTGGCTTGTCTTTAAAAAGTGATGATTGTTTTACATGAAAGAAATACATCGAATTCGATTTTAATCCCCATTAACTTGTCATGTACTCGAACTTCACTCCTGTCATTGACCAATAATTAGCATAAAAATTACACAATTACAAAGGTTTCATCTGGCGTAATTCTTGAGTTTTAAATAGGCCTTCGTGCATTTTGTGACTGCGTGGCTTATTTCTAAATAGGTTTGCAAGGTGTCAAGATAAGGCAATTCACAACACAACAGAGGACTTTTATGGCAGAGGTATACTTAAGAACAGAAAGCTTTTTGGAATTAAAGTGCAGCGTCAATTTCGGATTCGTTTCCCGAACGTAAGAGTCCCGCCGAAACCTACCACAACTCTACTACGAACAACTTTCACAACCTCGGAAGTGTGATGAATAGATGCAAAGCACGGAGCGGACGTCCAAGAACTGACCGTTCAGCTGCAAATATTGCAGCGGTTCAAAGGAACTTGGAGCTAACCCCAGATGCAGAGTCAGTTGTCGACGCAACAATTTGTCAAAAATACCACGAACGCAATAAGTGCAATAACTTCTAACTTTCTTGTAGATAACATTTCGTAATGACATTAAATGAGGTCTGGGGATACAATTGCTTTGCGCATATTTGAAGAGCATTGTTTTTATATCTTTGCAGCATGAAAGCTGCATATCATGACGAAATATCGTAGCTTGATATTTAAATTGTTTATGATTGATTTATTTGATTGTGTTATGTAAAATTGCTGAACAAATTTGTGCGTATACTGAGTTTTTCTCATTCTCTATCGAACTCGCTATTGCAAGTGATGCGACGCGACATCTAGTAGGCCTTCGCGTGGACAAAGTTAATTTTGACCCTTTGATTTAAAAACTAGCGTCACGTTTTTATTTTAATACATTTTTGAATAGTTTTTTCACCAAATACTCTTAAGAAGATGTTTTTTACAAATATGTGAAAACAATTTGAAGCAGTCTTTTCAATTTTGAGATATGAACCTTTTAAGATGGGTAAAGTTGGTTTTGGCCCACACTGTATAATACGTGTAACGCAGTCTCAATTGACTGTTGCAGTGTTGTATTCGCTTGTCGAGAGGACACAAGCCAGAACCATAATATCGAAGCCCTCAAATTTGATTATTTACTTGGGAAAACAAGACAGGCATCAACACACATGATGACATATTTTAGCAAATAGTATCTATACAAATTGTCCTAATTTCAACTCTCCACTTTTTATCAAATTTCTCATCTTATAAATAGTGGTTTTGTTATTAATGTAACCTTGAATTTTCTCTTCCTTTTTGTAACATCCTATGTCACTCTATGCCGTGAGATAAGACAGAAAACATGTCGAATCTATAGCCAAATGACAACATCACATAATGTCTAAAAAGGAAGAGAATTACTTGACATGAAACATTATCATTTTTAATCGGATGCAATCCTGTATTATTTAAAGTCATAGCTACTATAGGCGTGACGAGTGATCCAATTAAACATTGACAATTAACTTGATGGATGCTATATTTCGTTCTACGACTGTCATTATTCTAAGCACTATTAGTATTTTTCTGATATGAAAAGTATAAGTTCCGAGGAGGCCCAATGTTCCAAAACCAAAGTTAACTTTGGTTGCAAGTGAACAAATGTGTGCACACTGTTAAAAATGCATGTAATATTACTAAGTGAAATCGTAACTTTACAGTAAGTTTGGTGTCAAAGATTTGGTTTATCAAAATGTACAAGACAAAGACTGAATGAACACTTGTTTGACATGGAGTGGAACTCCGCAGGATTTATATTAAAACATTTGAAATATATGCAGCATATGCCTACATTTGAAATACATGCAGCATAAGCATACATGTTTAAGTAGGTGTAATAATTGTCAATGAAGATGACGAAATCCGAATATAAATAATATTTTAGCACCAAACAGTATATCACCGACTACTTTCGGTGTCAAAATGTCGATTCACACCGAAATCAGACATTATTGATTGTCAGAATGCATGTTTGTACTTATTGGTCATAAATGTTGTATATAAATTTGCTGTACGTCACCGCAATCCAATAACGCGTACAAACAAAATCGTGCATGTTCTGTCAAACAGATGTTCTTAATTTCATATCACCTAACATGCCTAAAGATCCTTCACTCCGAATTTAAATCTTAACTTTAGCTTTGATCACCCTTGATCAAGTTTAACAGAGTAAACAGCCGTTGAATATCGAATACATGAAATCAGATGTAATTGAAATACGTAAAAACGAAAATCCATCCAACTCGATCCTTGAATCACAACTTTATGAAGGAATCATGCATTGCGTCTATGGGGCCTAGCCGCCTACCATGTAGGCTTTTGACCTTCATGACCTGACCTTCATGACCTTAGTTGAGTCCACGTTGTTTATCAATGACCAGTGTTCAACATATGACCCAGCCTGTTTTATGTACATCTACTGAAGATAGCAATTCAGAAGCAATTCATAGGCATATGCTGCATGTATTTCAAATGTAGGCATATGCTGCATGTATTTCAATATAATTCCTGCGGAGTTCCACTGCATGCATGTCAAACAAGTGTTCATTCAGTATTTCCCTTGCACACCCTGTTGTAAATTTTCGATAAACCAAATTTACACACATTTTCACTTGCAACCGAAGTTAACTTCGGCTTTGGAACATTGGGTCTCCTCGGAACTTATACTTTTCATATCAGAAAAATACTAATAGTGCTTAGAATAATGACAGTCGTAGAACGAAATAGCATCCATCAAGTTAATTGTCAATGTTTAATTGGATCACTCGTCACGCCTCATAGTAGCTATGACTTTAAATAAGACAGGATTGCATCCGATTAAAAATGATAATGTTTCATCTCAAGTAATTTTCTTCCTTTTTAGACATTATGTGATGTTGTCATTTGGCTATAGATTCGACATGTTTTCTGTCACAGCATAGAGTGACATAGGATGTTACAAAAAGGAAAAAGAAAATTCAAGGTTACATTAATAACAAAAGCACTATTTATAAGATGACAAATTTGATCAAAAGTGGAGAGTTGAAATTAGGACAATTTTTATAGATCCTTTGCTAAAATATGTCATCATGTGTGTTGATGCCCGTCTTGGTTTCCCAAGTAAATAATCAAATTTGAGGGCTTCGATATTATGGTTCTGGCTTGTGTCCTCTCGACAAGCGAATACAACACTGCAACAGTCAATTGAGACTGCGTTACACGTATTATACTGTCATGTATTCGTAAGTCATTGGGATTACACGACTTAGGGCAGTTATGATATTGTTTTAGTTATAATATGTTATTTATTATTCCGAGCGTGTCGAATCTCGTGTATTAACATACTTAATGCCTTTATTCAAGAATAAATATAAACTTATTGTACATGCAATATGATATTACATGTGTTCTGAAACCTTTACTTTTTACCAAAGTTTGGTCAAAATTTATATTCTTCTGAGTTCAGAATATTATAGAATTATTAACAACATTTTCATTTTACATAATTTGTTTGTAACAACAATATATCGGTGGTTTGTTTTATTAATGCATACTTATTACATCTTTCCAAAAATGACAGCAATACATAAAGAAAGATCAAAATTTTGAGTTTTATACATCATTTGTACATCGGACAAATTTCCACAAAAAGGGCAACTGTTTTTGCCGTGAATACTTCACGGACTTATGCAGGTTACATAATACAGGAATTTGACATACGAAGAAATTCATTCATAATTTGACATCAGGGAGAAATCTATTCAGAATTTGACATAAGGAAGAAATTCATTCATAATTTGACATATTAGGGAGAAATTCACGTCTCCTGAGGAAAGTTTTCCCACACGCTGCTACTGAATTTGATTTTCATCATCCGGCTTTTTCTCGCCATATGATATTCATCACATAATAGACAGATAAGAGAGAATTGCCACATGACAGTAGCAAAAAGATTTTTTTCTGTCACTTAAGAAATACAATTTATTTAGTTCATTATCTACACCCCTTGATAAATGTGTGACTATTTTTGCATTTTTCTAAAAAAAATAATAACACACTGGTAACAAAAGTCATGTATATTATAGGGGCTAGGGATCAAGTTACTAAACTGGAATTTTAGTGACTCAAGACAAGCAGTAGGCTACGTTATTTATGATAAGAAAAAAGGTACCGCTAGAATGTACCTCATTTCTTAACACAAATAATGAACCACTTGTCTTGAATCACTGAAATTTCAGTGAAGTAATGGGATTCCTTTCCCTATAATATACATAACTTTTGTTACCTGTGTGGTTATTTTTTTGAGAAAAATGCAAAAATAGTCACAAAATTGATCAGGGGGTGTAGTACCACCTTAAATTTAGAGGATTAATAAAACCTAAACATGAGAGATGCTGCGCTCGCATCAAATAATGAGACAATTTAAGGTTTTAAATTTGGGCACCCAAAACCTTACATGTGTAACTTAGGGGAGCAAAGACCTTTTGGTCTAAGCGGAGGGGCTAAGTTTTGGAATGTTGGAAGATCACCATCTTAAGAATCGACCTCATTCGGGTACACATAATTACTGCACAGCTACAAAGTCATAAATTTTGACTTAAAAACGATTCTCTAGTCTTAGCCTTCTCAAAGGAAGCTTTAGTGAATTATTAGTCCTAGAAAGGAAATTATCCAAAGCTGAGAACGCAGTACACCGTAATGCGTAAAATTGTCATAAAAATTGCCAATCTTGTTCAAAAAATGCCTATTCATCCTTCATTTAACTACTGCAGCATTAACATATTAAAATGACAACATTTTGATTGACCTTCTGACCCCATCTTTTATTTTATAGAATTTAAAACTAGTTTGATGCCGTCATACAACACATGTTACATCGTGCTTGTAAAAATAATGTAGATCAAAATTATCTCTGAATGATGTGTATCATTCCTCATATACTTCATAGTCTATATATAATCTGATAATTAGGTCCTTTGTGTGTAAGAGTGCGACGTATCATCGAATTATTAACCCTATTTCCTGCCCTTGAAATTCACCACACATTGCCGCTGTACCCGCCCTATACTAAGCATGATTCACTTCGGCATTACTGTACGGGGAAGGGGGCATAGCTATAGTGTCAATGTCAAGTCGTTCATACTACCGTAAGGGTAAGTAGCAAGAGGGATTAAGTCTAGAGCCATTCCTTCCCCTTCGGATTCCCCTCCCCATGGGGATGGTTTTAATCAGAGAAGGGCTTAAAGGTTTTGTAAACCACCTTTGCATAAAACGAAGCCTTATTGGTATTGTTTTGATTTGAAAATTGTAGGGTCATTTTGATTTTAAGTTAAGTGTTCCTGTCCTGTTAATAATAACCTTTTTTTATTTCATCTGCAAAATAATATCAAAATAGATATTTAGTATATCAAAATATACTAGTACCCTTTTTACGGGCCTTTTTATTACAGGTAAATGAATTGATGCAACTCGCAAAAGAAAGATTGAAAATAATGTCCTCTATTCCGATTTGACTTCATATTCCTACAAAATGTGCGTATTTTGCCTTCCGTTTCACCAGAAAAGAAAACAAGCAAGGTACACCAACTTGATGTGGGGAAACAAGTAAAATACAGACTAGACAATATGCAGGGGGGGGGGGCGGCCAAAACCAGCAAATGTAGACATAGGAAGTAGGCAAAGTTCGATAGCTCAAAATTATCAGTTCCAAGGCTCACAAAAGTGCTAATTAAACCGGCAAAAACAACAAGGATAAAGTAACCTGAAGCAGACAAACACTTGAACCAAACAGACAAATAACAACCGACGTTTCGAGCAGATAAACTGCTCTTCTTCAGGGACAGACAACAAAATATAAAAGCAAACAACGGAAACTACATGCTGTAGTTTAAAAACAAATTCAAGTCAAAAACGGAAGGCAAGTTCAAATAGAACTCAGTAGCAAACAAGATAAGCTCAGAGCAAAATAAGCATGTATTACTTCAATGAAGCACCGTTTCACCGTTTACGCTCTTCACATTAAATTCTTAGTTTACTGTTTAAGATTTTTAAAAAGGCATAACTTTTTGTTAATTATTAATTACTTATTATTTTCTTTATTTTGAAACGAGTGGTCACAACCCAATATCAAAAGTGTATTTTGGCACTGCGGATTTATTTGTATTGCAAGTACTGTTTATTGATAATAATGCAGGGGTGATCTTTGTTTGTTTAACAGCATAGTTTTGATGATCAAAGAGTAAAGTAAAAATTGTCAATTGTGTAGTTTTTTTTGTTGGTTGGTTGTTCATTCCGGGTTTTTTTTTTTTTTGTTTTTTGCTTTTTTTTTGTTTTTTTGTTTTGTTTTTTTTTATTTTTTTTGCTGCTCTGTTTGGCCATGTCTGCCGGTGCTCCAGCAGACTACTGTAGTTGTTGTTAGTTGATTTGTTTGCACATTTCTTTGGTTGGTATCTCATTAAACTATACGGTTAAACTGTTTTTGAAATGGTTAGAAAACAAGGCACGTTGTCAGGGGTGTAGCATGTAGAATAGTCATTATGAGACATACAATAAAATATCGCGATTATTGAATTATGAAGCTATTAAAAGTGACAACAATATGATTCAGCATTTATACATTTTAAACGTGTGAAATCATGAAATAGATCACTGAAATGTGTTAATATTAAATGTGTAGTGTGAACTTTTGTCAATTATTCACACATAGATAAGACCAAAATGTGTCTCACCGATTAGCACCACCAGTACCAATAGCACCAGCCGACAGGGCCAAAATCCCAATGAGTGTACCAAGTTTATATAGCATCGCCCACGGTGCTCCATAAAATGAAGGATTCTCATTTTTGACGGCATTTTTTCGGGACCAACAGGAGAATCCAACATTGGCATTAACGGGGTTGTGCGGATTATAATCCCGTTTCTTTAACCCCTTTCATTTATTGCCCATTCCTTAACCAATGTTAACCCTCTTGTAAATTTCTAATTTCCATTTTTAGGACTCTCATGGGTCACATTTTCAAAATAATTTAGTATAAAATCAGTATTATAGTATACTAACCTATTTTTACGCCACAAATCCGATTATTTTCTCACTTTGCAAAAAGGGTCACATTAATTTTTATAGGATCTGTGATCCGATAATATTATGCATAGCAAATCAAAATAGCAGAAAATCATATTGGTTTTTTCTTAGTGTTTTTGTCTTTTTGTTTGTTATTTTGTTGGTTTTGTTGTTGTTGTTGGTTTCCTTCTTTTGATACTTTTCTTGGCCATTACAATAATAACTCGTCTTTGATTTTCTTTAGATATGCAGATATTCTATCCAATCCAATCCAATCTATTCACACACATGCCATTGAATAATGATTACAAATTATTCTAACACTCCTTGACTTTTAATATTAATCTATATAGCTGACATTAATCACATTAAGCACACAAATTAAATCATCTGATTCATTCAATTTAAACACTTATACCACGTAATGTGTTAATAGCTTGCACTGGGTAACTCAGTCATAATAAGATAAAAGTCTTATAACGGTTAACCGGTTTAATCAACAGCTTCGACGTTAGTCCTTATATCATTGTATATACCATACATAAAACGGAAAGAAGAAAAGTAGAACGTCTTAAAAATGAACCTCATGATGGTGACATGGACTATTTGATCTCAGCATCAGATCAAAGGATAATTCCTTATAGCTCTGAGTTTACTTGAAGAGTCTTATTTGTATCATTACAATTGATTCGGGAGTGCTTTAGGTGACGAGATGTTAGATATACCTGAAGACAGGGAACCCCAAGATTTATCGTGGAAAACTTACTACCTACTACAACGACTGCATGCGTCTTAATAGAGATTTTTATTTTTCGAATTTTGCATTTTCCCCAAAAAATAACTACACACTGGTAACAAAATCTATGTATATTATAGGGGCAAGGAATCCAATAACTTCACTGAAATTTCAGTGATTCAAGACAACAATTAGTGGGTTTTAGCGGGTTCGCCGTCGGACAAGTTTAGAACTGTCAAGCTTTCGTCAGGAGTAGCTCTGACTTCTTCAGGACAAAGTACCTAAGAATGAGACGTGTAGACCGCCCCTTGTCTAATGATGACTCTGAAAAGAGTCGTTCACTGAAGACTCCCCCTTGTCAACAGAGAACAAGCATATCTCGCCTATCTGCTAATATTTGTTATGAATTCCCGTCGTAAAAGCCTATCCCACAATTTGATTCAAGACAAGTGGTTCATTATATATGCTAAGAAATGAGGTACATTCTAACGGTATACCTCTTTTCTTATCATAAATAACGTACCGCTTGTCTTGAGTCACTGAAATTCCAGTGTAGTAACTGGGTTCCTCACCCCTATAATATGCATAAATTTTGTTACCTGTGTGTTATTATTTTTTGAGAAAAATACAAAAATAGGCACACATTTATCAAGGGGTGTAGTACCAGTACCATAAGGATTGCATCTTCAGAGGGATGATGCTTTTTTTTCGAATAAAAGATGTCAATATTTAGACATCTTCAAATATTGCTAAACTTTAGATATCTTTTAATAATGTTATTCACCATAGTTAATCATATTTGTGCAAATAAACATGGTAAAGAAAAATGTATGCCGATTTTTCGATTTGTATTAGCGAATTACGTTTGACAAAAAGTCCTGATACGGGTCTATAAGGCTAATTGGACTGAAAAAAGATGCGCTCAGAGACATTATTTGAAGAATTTGTAATTCCGTTTTTACGTTATGAAGTGTCGTGGTCAGTTATGGCGGCCATTCCTGAACAATTCATAATAAACGGTTCATATTATATTAACATCATGTGAATCTGAGAATAGATTATTGTGCGAACTTGGGCTTTTCTCAACATGGATGTAAGCGTGATCCTAAAAATGCCTTTCACAGTGACCCAAACTAATTACAAGACCTCTTCTGCATTGAGGCTGGCCTTCCCTTTTAAAGGTAATTTTTATCTCTACAACTATACGAGTTAGCTCGTCAAGCAAACCAAAGATACTGAGCAAACAAAGTAACACAACAACAGTAACAGCTGCGTAACGTTTCAGCAAAAAATGACCGATACAACAGCAGCAGGTTCTCGATGTCACCCCGCCCTACATAACCAACTTATTGAGTTGCTGACAACGATGACCTATAATTAGACCTTTCTCAATATCATTATTAGCCTTTGATGGTTCATCATAATTGGGTTTCATCCGATTTGAAGGATTTCAAATTAACACGGCAATCATTTCCATGTGAAAATGGCAACAATCAGTATACCAGACTTGTCTTTGCCAACATGGCCAGGTATTAGTGTTACTTCTTCTTCTCCATTAGTACACGGGACCGACGGCTTAAAGTGCCCTCCGAAGCACTAAGCAAGTAGAGTAAAGTGCCTTGCTCAAGGACACAAAGAGACAGCCGAGCTCAAGTGGACCCACTCAGATTCGAACCCGGGACCCTTGCACGTTCTGAAGAATGGTTGTATCACGAACAAATACAAACATACTAACTGCGGCCAAAAAATAAAAGGACTTCAGCATTTTGAGGATTTGTGTTATTTAGTGAATAGATCATTTCATCGTGCTTAGGGATTTGTCAATATTAAGGGGACATAGGAAGACTATAGTATACAAATGACAATCCAGTTTCTCTACATCTTTCTTCATTAAAAAGTTTAGTTTCCCTTTTCCCCTAACAAAATTGTGTTATACCCTAAATTTGATTTGAGTTTAGCTGTTTATAGTATATCTTCTGTGCTTTGATACAAGATTCGTTGATACTCCTTAAGAGCGCAAGTCTAGAAACACAGAGGTCCCGGGTTCAGATCCTGGTCAACAGGTAAAGCATGATGATTTTTCTTTCCGGTTACCTTAAAAGAAGATATTAAAATAGCGATCATAGTTTCATCGAATATACTAGAAAAAACTTTATATTCACACGAAGCAAAAGGTTCCTTCTGCTATATTCATGATATTTCACATTTGCACTTTTTTTATTTTTAGGTGACAGTTTTTGACATCACACATGTAAAGAAACCACACCCGTAATATAACAAGCGTGCTAGCTGGCATTGACTGTTCACATCACTCACGCATAGGCAAATCTTACAGCAAATGGACCCGTCCTAATTGATAGCAATTTGATGATTTCCTGTTCCACATTTTGATTTGCTTGTAATCGCACGATAGAATTTATGTAGAAGAGTAATCAGAAAAGAGTATTTCCGCTTTTAGATCGTGATCTTCAAATGTTTTTTTCTTTTTTGGTGCTCCACTCTGAGACAAATACACAGATGTAGATTCCCAATTTATTGACAAATCGACTTGTGTTCGATTTGCTTTGTCTCTCTTATAATATTAATTTACGGGCAGTGATGGTGTCATTAACAGATCCGAGACGAGGGTAGATCTTGGACTTTGTCCTGGACCCGGAGCTAAAAGCTAAAAGTACCTTTCGAAAGACCCAACAATATAAGAGTGACCTTTGATAGATCCATCCAAAACATTTATCACTGATTATGATGTATTGAGCCAATCAGCAACATGGTAATAATGGTGGTAGGCCTGAAGAGGATTGAGATTAAATATTTAGAAGCTGTATTTTAATTGGTCACTCAGATTTATATATCTCCTAATTAACCAATCAGAAGGCCTGTAAGAAAGGTAAGTAGTTCTCAGGATATATGACCAACCTAAACTCACTGACTAACACTGATGTATTCATCTCTATCACCGTTGTAAACTCATGGTGTAATACACCCCAGCAATGGGTAAACTCTGTAGGAAATTATGGATGATTAACTTCCATATTATGTTTAGAAAGTTTGCTCAAAACTTTCCTGAGAGAATCATGTCTGCTTTATATTTAATCTCTACAAGTCACATCTGGTTATTCTAACCGTTTTTCCTGATAATAATGGTGCTCAATGGGTGTCATTATAACATTATGTCATGATATGTTCAGTAGCGATTGAGAAAACCTCATTTTATTCTGCTATTCGTCAATTTTCTGCTTCAGTTTCCTCTTCCTCCTCATTTCATTGATATCTTTGTATTGCCTTTTCTGTCTAACTCTTCTCATTTCTACTTTTTATCAAATTTATTTCTTCTACTCGCATACTTCCAACAACTGACTTTTATCTTGTACCACTCATTTGCCTTTTTACCAGGTATATTCCTCTTTTTTGTGTTTTTCAAATTCTTTCTTCAAATGTGTTGATTTTATGAGAAAAATAAATGAAGGTTTGAATATAATGCTTGAAGTAATTGTATTTTGTTTTTGTTTTTTCAACTGTTTATGGAATTAATAACCTAACGATTACACAACCACGACTAGAGGCTCACGTATGCTCTCATAATTGTAATAATTTCCCTTATTTAGAATTCTGATTATTGCTTGGCAAGATGATAATTAACGTAACTTTGATATTGAATTTTTATCACCTCGATACACGAAATAATTTAAAAGCATGGGTGTTTTGTAGCAAAGATGCAACATTTGATCCAGGTACACGCGCTCATGCATAACAACCCAATATCAAAGGTACGTAGTAACACAGCGGCTCAGTGATATAACTATGTTATTAGTTCATGAGTTGGATCAGATCAAAATTTCACAATTTTGCTCAAAATTAACATGCAAGTGTCTTGGTTTTGTGTACTCGTTAAAATTGTGTACAGATTGTGAGAAAGCAACATCTTTTTAACGCATATTATCATCAATTTTAAGTAGTTTGGATAATAAAAGCATATGTAGTAAATAAAATTAACTCATGTAAAACCTCAATAATGTTTACAACAATGAAACAGAAGATACAATGAAGATATGACATTCCCACACCTTAATGTTGTTGTTGTTGTTCTTCTTCTTCTTCTTCCTTCTTCTTCTTCTTCTTCTTCTTCTTCTTCTTCTTCTTCTTCTTCTTCTTCTTCTTCTTCTTCTTCTTCTTCTTCTTTTTCTTCAAAAATCTTTTCACTTATATGTCCTTAGCCTGTACATCCCTACTTGCATTCATTTTATTTTATTTCCATTATCTGCTTCTCTTGTTTTGTTGTTGTTCTTATTAGTTGCAACCTCCTTCAACTTCTTTGTTTTACTTCTTCCTCTTCTTCCTGCCCTGTACATCATCTTCTTCTTCCTCCTAAAAAGCTTTTCTTCTTCTTCTTCTTCTTTATTCTTCTTTTTTCTTCTTCTTCTTCTTCTTCTTCTTAATTCTTCTTCTTCTTCTTCTTTAGTTTCTTCTTCTTCTTCTTTTCCTTTTTTGCTTCTTCTTCTTCTTCTTCTTCTTCTTCATCTTCTTCTTGTGAGAAAGCTTCTTCTTCTTCTTTTCATCTTTTAAGTTCTTCTTCTTCTTCTTCTTCTTCTTCTTCTTCTTCAGAAGATTCTTCATTCCATCACTTCTTCTTCTTCTTCTTCTTCTTCTTCTTCTTCTTCTTCTTCTTCTTCTTCTTCTTCTTCTTCTTCTTCTTCTTCTTCTTCTTCTTCTTCTTCTTCTTCTTCTTCTGGCCAGACTCTTGCCAGTTAGAACTAACTAAAGGATTAGGATTTAGCTATGTTTCATTTGGCAGAAGTTGATAATATTTTTTTTAATCCCAAAAAATTAGTGCTGTATTTTTCTGGAAAATTTTTTCTTCTTTTTCTCCTTCTGCACAATTCTCCGTTATCATTTCTTCTCCTTCTTCTTCCTTCTACTTCCCCTCTTCTTCCTCTTCTTCTTCTTATTGTTTCTCTTCCTACCTGAAATCACAGTTATTCCTGTTCCCAATGAAGCAATTCATATCTTCACCATCAATGGTCAGTTGCCAAGATGCCAATAATGTTGCCGAGACATCGTCGCATTAAACATAATAAGAATCGGTAGTATTTAGCACTTCTAAAATATAAGTTAGATCTCACAAGATCGTTCGTTATCTATATAATGGCAGTTGCAATAACCAAAATTAGAAATAGAGAGTCAGACCTGCTATAATAGTGAGGGCTGATAATTTGCTTAATGAAGCGATAATAAGTTAGACTAATTTTGGCACGTATGGTAGATTGATAAGAACCGTTTTTTATAGCAATTATTTTCGACTCTTAATTGTTAATCCCTTTGCCGTATGTGTCTTCATATTGACCAGTAGCGACCGTGAGATCATTAGAAGACCAGAGTGTATCACCAGCTTCAAGATGACATTATGATACATTCATGATCAGGTATCTGTATCTCGAATAATTATTTTATTATTGAATGAAAATGAATGAATGAATGAATGAATTGTAAAATGATGCAATGCAATGAACAGTTAATCATAATTCGTTATTATTATTTTAACACTTTTATTATTGTAACACTTTTTAAAGTCTGCAATGCGTCCAAAAGAAGTTAACCGAAATTTGCGATTTTAATTTTAGTTATGATTAGAAATTTTCAGATCAGTTCAGGTCATACCATAAGGTTTGAAAAGAAAACAACATGGATTTGATCAATTTTACACCCATTTGAATAAAGTATTCCACTTTTGGAATAAAGTATTCCACTTTTGGAACTGTCCACAGTTAATACTCATTCAAAATACACAAGGCAATGATTACTAATATAACTAGGGCAAAATATTCAAATGCAAAGTAAAGAAGCATGGCGAAAAAAACCGGAGAGATCATGTTTCAAATGCCAGCATAATTATTTGCAATAATCAGCACCGAACCTCTTATTTATTACGTAAGGAATCGCCAACTGAGATTCCTGGGCACATCTTTCTTCTTCCTTAAATCGCTCGTTGATTCGGATCTACGAATCAACACTTTCTCATGTAATCTCGTTAACAGAGGAGCACCCTGGTAGAAGGCGTGCTCTCTATATTAACTCATGACAAAGGAAGACGGGAATGTCCATGCCCCTCTTATGCAACCTACATTCAACGTGTATTAGTGCACGATGAAGGCATTCAAGCAGAACAGATAGCCGCACTTGCCAAAGATTGCTGTGCATGGAGAAATCTTGTGGTCGCCTGCTCCGGAGCCGAAGGATGTTGTATCTTGGTGGTACGGTGTATCATGCTGGCCGAAGTGTCTTTTGGACACTCTATATGTTCGTTTTTGTGTATTTTGCATATTCTTTATAACCAGGCACAAAAAGAAACTCGTCAGTTATAGTCATCCTTGCTGTTCAACAACCTGATAATTTTGGATTATTCTGAAATACATATTTTGTTAATTAGACTTTGCTTTCTCATTTGACACCCAGTTCGTGAAAACAATTTAAACAAACAGGAATTTACCAAGATATGCGCCTCCAAACCGTCAAACCCCAAAATCAAAAGTTGCAATTTCAACGATTTTCAATGGGAACGCATCGTTGTATTGCACACAATCACCACGTGCCAATCAATGAAGCACATAATGTAACAGGCACAATTGAATCGTTTAAATTGCAACTTTTGATTTTGGGGTTTGAGGGTTTGGAGGTACATATCTTGGTCAATTCTTGCTCGATTTTCACGAACAGGGTGTCTAATGAGAAAGCAAAGTCCAATTTACAATACCGTATATAATTATACTTAAACAATATTAAACTAAATGAATGACGATTGAGATAATATCTGTTGGCTATATGAGCACGAATGAGCCGTAAATGTCCAAAATTGTATTCTGAGTTACAGTGTAAAATGTGCATGAAGGTCGTATTCATCGGTACCTAAAGTTGGTTCGACATATATCTCATTTGGATAGCCAAACACCTTTTAAACCAATCAATAATCCTATTGTTGAAGAGGATAATAAGCTTCTACCTTATATAGATGTATATAGAATTCTTAATAGCTCTGGTCTTTGTTTGCTTTGGCTAAATCCTGTTCAAGTGGTGGGTTACAAAGCATTGTATTTTTGTCTAGGTATGTATAACCAACAATTAACAATGAGAGGACATTCCTGAACCTCGTTGACTTGGGAATGATTTGAAATGACCACCAATTATGACTGTTTGATAATTATTACCAGCAATGTGGAAAAAGAGACACATGTAGAATCGAAAAAAGGTAAACTTTTGTTGAAGGAGCAAAGTTCAACAAACCATGATAACCCCGCTTCTAGATATCGTTTGAAGTCAAATGATATACCATTTTAAAGCTTATGATATATATTTTCTAAGCACGAAATAAAACAAAATTGACCGGGGAAGAATTTACGGCTCATTCGTGATGTACGGTCTCATATTATTTCCTAGTTTCTTATCAAGACACAAACATTAATGAAATTTATGGATTTCCAATTAAAACTGAGCATGGAGAGTGCATAATGTCCAATTTTAAAGTTATTAACAATCCTATGTAGTTGTTATTGAGGTTGTTTTCTCAGACAGATATCGTCCTCAGATGACTTTGAACATCCGTTCCCACGAGTCTTCGTGATGAAGGGTCATTCAAAAACGCATGCCTTTACCGGTAAATGCAGCAGCTTTCGCAACGCTGATATTTTCATGTGGTTCCAAAGCATATGTATTTCATATTTGTTATAGATGAATGAAAAGAAAGTAAACAAACAAGTTTTTCCTTTTCTTTTGCCCTTCCTATTTTATAAGTTCAGTTTCATTTCAGCTGTATTGTGATGTGGTTCCAAAGCATATGAATTTCATTTTGTTCAAGTTGAATGAAAAGAAATTAAACAAACAAGTTTTTCTTTTTCTTTTTCCCTTTCCCTTTGCATAGTGATGTGGTTCCAAAGTAAAGGTAAAGGCAAAGGATGCGAACCTGTGAACAGAGAACGGGGTGCCCATCTCTCTTTCATTGGCGATTGGGCCAGACTCCTCCATGTAATGTTCCTGTAGGGGGATCGCTACACCTCCTCCACAGCGAGTCTGTTACCTTCCCAGCATTAAAAATGCCGGTACCCATTCATACACCTGGATGGAGAGGAGTAATCGAGATAAAGTACCTTACTCCAGGGCACAACACGATGGTGTCGCCGGGGGTCGAACCCGCAACCTTCCGATTGTGAGTCGGAACCCGTTCCGCTCGGCCACCGTGCTCCCGTTTGGGTTTGGTTCCAAAGCATATGTATTTCATATTTGTTATAGATGAATGAAAATAAAGTAAACAAACAAGTTTTTCCTTATTTGTTGTTTTAAAGCATCGCTCGCACTCGTAGTTTACCAGAAGATAGATGCTTTATAAGGGTAGACACGGTATTGTTGGTCGAAAAAAAATTTGAAATTGTTGAAATTCAAATAAATAGAGAAAATACCAATTATATTAAGCAAGGCTATAATACACCATCAACAACAACAACAACTACGGTACGACAACAATAACGTCTGTTTCAACTTACAGCAAACATCGATTCTTCATCAAAGAACTGATAATCGAATTCAAAGTTAATGTTCGCATTTTGTTTTAAGATTTCAGATTCTGGCCGTTTCCATTGTCACGAATCTTGTTATCAAATCACATTGCCCAATTTAGATACAACAACGACGACGACAACAATAACAACGACAATGATTTGATTTTATCCCTGGTTTGTAACATAATTATTTATGCATGGACATTTTGCAATGGCTGTCATTTTACAGAACTGAATTCATGAGATCAGATGCAGAACATTTTGAACGACCCATACGTATTTTGCAAAATGGCGGTCGAATAGTGATGACACAGAACCTGATGGCGAAAATATTAACACTTGAAATGGCGTTATAACTAATTACCCATGGCGATATCGCCAGACCAAAAAATCTAGGCATCTATAATAGTTGTTATTGCACTAATCTTTATCACATAATATATACCCAATTAATACTTAATGTAATGGCCATCGAAGCATCAATTGACGATATATTCCCTGGCATTTTGGATATGTCCTACCTAGTTAATGATGACAAAACCGGGTTAAGAAAAGCTAGCGTGGAGTTAATTGATTTTAGGATCTTTTGGTGGCCAGTGAAGGCACTCGGCCTAGAGATGCTACGTTAAATGTAGGTTACTTGGAAGAGGGTCATGCTATAATTTATATTACAGATAGTGTGATGGTGTGGGTTTGTTTACAATTAAAATCTAAAGAGAACGTTAAGGTTAACAACTACACCATGTACCAGGCACAAAAATAAACTCGTCAGTTATAGCCATTCTTGCTGTTCAACAACCTGATAATTTTGGATTATTCTGAAATATACATTTATTAACTGGACTTTGCTTTCTCATTTGACACACTGTCCTTGAAGATCGAGCAAGAATAGACCAAGATATGCGCTTCCAAAGACTCAAACCTCAAGAAGCTGCAATTTTAAGGATTCAACTGTGCCTGTATATTGTGTGCTTTATTGATTGGTCTGTGATGTTAGTGTACAATACAACGATGCGTTCCCATTGAAAATCGTTGAAATTGCAACTTTTGATTTTGGGGTTTGAGGGTTTGGAGGGGCATATCTTGGTCAATTATTGCTCGATTTTCACGAACAGTGTGGTCAAATGAGAAAGCAAAGTAAAATGAACAAAATGTATATTTTAGAATAATCCAAAATTATAAGGTTGTTGAACAGCAATGATAACTATAACTGACGAGTTTCTTTTTGTGCTTGGTGTATTTTAAACTGTTGCGATTTGGTAGTTCACATCATCTTGCGAATGGTAGTGAGCTTTGGCAAAAATTGCATTGATCATTTCATAGCGAATGTCTAGAAGAATTCAAATATCACAAATATACCTTTGTAGGTCGTGTGGTTCTTGAGTTAAGTTGTAAAGAGGGCTGAAATAATTACACTTTTGTAAAACGTACATAACTCATTAACAACAATAAATCAAGTTTTCAAAGTGTATGATTTGTAGAATGAACTTTTGTAAAACATCAAAGTATTATTTCTGAATAATATATTGATTTAGATAATGAAAATCGATCGATGCTAATGGTGTTATTACAGATCCCTAAAAATAACAAAAACAATCTTTGTAAATTAAATGTCATGAATCTGTTTCAACAAGCACAATCCTACGTTGTGGACCAGCTTTCATTGAAAATAAGAAAACATGGACCGAATGCCTTTATGCATTTACAATTATCTTAAGGTTTCCTACTTACTGTTTTGGGTACACAAAACGTATAGAGGACCGGGAGGATTCACTTTATCATAATAAAAAAGCATTTAAGAAATCAAAGACGTTTTTGACTGGTAGTTGTAGTGTAATTTTAAACGATGAAAAAAATTGTGATCTTCAAAAAACATCTTTTAACAAATGTAAGTACAAAAAGTTACTAATATACATGCAAATTTCTTTGTAAAAAGGTCTTCTTATTTTGTAACCGTAACCTCCAAACATAATAGTGTTCTCATCAGCCATGTCAGCTGCATAGAAATAGGTCGAAACCTGAAGAAAAACGGGTTAAATATTCGAGCAGCTTGCGAGCCAATCCTACGACACATGCAGTCGATACATCAGCCTCTTGGAATATTCATCAGACAATTTATGCACAAAATTTACCTGTTGACATCCTAAGTCGATGAGATTTGTGAACGTATCCACGTAGATTGGTTGACCCGAGGCGGGGAGGATTCAAACTTCATCTTTTCAAAAAGCGATGGATTCACTGTCTTGATCCTCACAAAATCCACGAGGAAGTTGGGATCTAACCCCGTTCTTTACTACAAGCAATCTAAAACAGCATTATGTGTCGAAGTAGTGATACTTCTAAACTTAAGTCAACTCACCTTATACTCCAGAAAGACTTCGTAAGTGAATTCCAGTTTTACCAATCCAAGATGAAGAAGGAAAAACATGTACTTTACTGGTTTTATCAGTAAGCATGACACGATGTTTTCAATGAAAGTTATAAATGAATGACAAAAAAAAAGTTGGCAAAGAGTGACCTTATGTGGAATGAAACGCCCTAAATCGCAGAACGGAAACACTAATGAGCTCTAGTACAAGTGGACGTATATTACTTATGCCCGTTATGGTAGCTAATTAAAAGTTTGATGATGCGGCCAACACACGAGCACGCGTCAATGATGTAAACGCACATCATGGTCAAACAAAAAGACAACACCCAACACGCAATGCAATGATTGATAGCTGCCTTAACAAGTAAACATGCAGTATCTTGTGAATGAATTGCACGGGAGATACTGTCTTTTTACTTAGTAGGCTGGTTTACGAATCCGTCTGCTCTCCATGTAACAATGCAATAATTATAAGTAGATTTAATTAATAGCACAGCAACCAATGTTTTATTTTTTGTTTTGGGTTTGTTTGTTTGTTTGTTTGTATGTTTATTTGTTTGTTTGGGTTTTTTTTTGGGGGGGGCAGATTTTTTTAAATTTGTTTTTTACATACAAAATAAAACGTAGAATTTTCTTATTTAACAAATCAGATACTGCATTGGCTATTCAGTTGAAATCCATACACCCCCTATGGAAGACATGACCTTAATCTCCCACACTGGGGGTGTAGATTTCAAATGGAGTAACCCAATCAGGTAACCCCATTTGAAATTCACAATCCCTGTGTGGAACATAAGGTCATGTCGTCCATTGGAGTGTATGGATTTCAACTGGAATAGCCTAATAGTGCTGGACAGACAGACATATTGACAAACAAAAACTCACCAAACTATCAAAGACAGCAAATACAAAAGGTTGCCAAAAAGTTAAATGTCTGTTAATATCGCTTTTAAAAATTGTAGCAACAATTTTGCAGCAAAACATTTTATCATAATGTTATTTAAATGTTGACAAAATATTTTTAACGTATACAAACAAATATTTTAATATTTTACAATAACATCTTATAAATATTGTTGTCCGCATTTGTTTTTAAAACGTTTACATGACTTTTATACAATAAAAAACGTTTCGGCCAACACCAAAAAAAGTTTTGATAGTTTTCGAAGATTTACTATTTTTGTCTAACTCCAAATTCCGTATTATAATATAAAAAAGAATGTCCAGATTTTAGAGTCCATGCAGCATGTGCAGTGCAACAGTTATTTTCAAAACAAAGATTCTTATGATACTAAAATTAATTACACATATTAAAGGTGGGTAACCTGATTGACAATCTCATCCCCCACTTTACCTCATCAAAATGCTGATTTTGGTATCAGATGAAAGCTCATATTTTTCTCATAAACATATTGAAATTTGGCGTTCCAAATCGGTATATTTCCGCTAAAATAATTATCAAAAATAATGTTTGTCAATTTTAAACAAAAAATCAAAAACAAAAGGACACAAGAAATGATTATAATGTTTTTAACACTACACTACTATGTTACGATAAAAGTGCATCATGTTTTAACATTATAATAATATTATTGAGATTAGTAAAACATTTAATTCTTAATACTTAAAGCAATTTTTAGCCATTAATCTCAATCATAATCCACCATTTTACGTTAATCCTATGTGAACAGGGTAAACAACAGACAAACAATTCAAAGTTCAAGTATGTTCCTACATCTAATCCGTCAAATAAAACTGATTTCTTTTCCATAAAACCGCAAACCATTTATTGTAAAATAATCAATTTAAAACAATCAAGATTTAATATGAACAAGCGTTGCGGCATATTAATGTATCATCCATTTTAAGCAACATAATCTCATCTCCAGTGGCGCAGTTCGATTTAACTTCACTCAATAGTGATAGTTCAAATAATAACGCCATGCTGTGTAGTATGAGTTTTTGTACCCAGTCCATTCTCTGGGTCCATTCTGTACAAGTATATATAGGTTAAAGAACTTTGTCCCTCACTATGAGACATAATAGCATCATTTCCGGGGCATAGTTCATTAATCTCCATTAACTATCATAGCTCAAAGGTTGACCTCAAGTTGTGGAACATGAGTTTTTGTACCCAAGACATTCAAAGTTCATTCTATCAATGTACAAACATATTGAGGTTATAGAACTGTGCCCTGGCAGATGAGCGGATTTCTGAGCCTATACACTAGGATCCACAACATGTTCATCTATCAGGGCACAGTTCATTAACCCCAATACATTTGCACATTCATTGAATGAACTTTGAAAATTTGGGTACAAAACTCATACTCTACAACTAGAAGTCAAATTTTGTACTATGATTGTTTTATTGAGGTTATTGAACTATGCCATTGGGATGAGGCCATTGTGGTCCATAGTGATAGTGCCTGCAGACTAACCACCTCCTTATGTTGTAAGCAGCAAACCAGGTCCACCCAGTCGGAAACAACTAATCACACAAGCTTATAAGCTTTCACACAAATCTATGTGTGTAGGCTTCAAACCCTAGGTCGATCAGCGTGTAAGAGGTAAACACAAGTTAAGGGTATTAAATCTTTGGAATCGACAACCAGAAGGAATAGATGAGATTTAATTCAATCTCTTATTGCTATACTATGGATTGATTGGTAAGCTCATTTCAGTCCTTTAGTGGTCTAGGTAAATCTAGGTCAGACGTGGTATTGCCCCCAGATTCGGATTCTAAGGCGAAAAGATTAAGGAACTCTTTTGGAACTAAGAAGATTCAGCCTAGTGTAGTGTCGATATAGGCTGCATTATTAATGTTAAAAGTAGCATCATTAGCTATCATTACTTGTATCTTCATATAATATTATATAATATCTTCATATTCATATAAATGAACAGGCATTGGAAAGTTATTAAACCAATGTGCATTTCTGCGCAGATCCGTACAATCCGGTTTCAACATGTTCAATCCACATCTGCCATTGTCCGGAATGGTTACAGTTTGACAGTTTGAGCTTTCACTTATATGCCACTTAGCCATCATTTAGCCAAAACGGACATTTTATATCTCTGTAACAATTGTAATAAATGTAAACTTTAAATTTGTACACCAAGATTGTGTGAACAACGCAAAATGACGAACAGCGGACAACTAAAAACCGTCCGCGTCAGCACCCTTTTGCATTGTATTGACTACAGAGGGCGGTGCTGTCATGGTCGAAGGCCATGCTCAGCAAATCGCATAAGGGAATCCATGGACTATTTATAGTAATGCCGTATTTGGCACTATGCAGGAATCGCGATGGTGTGTTGTTCATATGAAATTATAGAAACTACACCATCTATTTGGGTTCCAGTTGGTTTCCTCACTTTTATTACAATCATTTATTTTACGGTACCCAGCAAACACAAAACGTTTTAAAAACGTTCTAAACAGGTTATATTTTGGGTTTTTGGTTTTGGTAAAAACATTTGAATAACATAAATTGCCGGCTTATATAAAGGTCATGGAAAAGTTTAAAACGTTTTGTATAAAAGCACACTACAATAATATCTTTTAAATGTTTTTTAAATGTTATTGTAAAATAGTTTTGGCAAACAGTCTTTGCCAAATATTTGTCGACACTTTTAAATAACTTTATGTTAGAATATTTGCAGTAAGTTATCAAAAATGTTTTTGAATGTTATAAAAATGTTTTATACCCTTTTTACACACTCTTAGAAAAAAGGTTTCTTCAAAATTATATTGGGTTCGTTCACGAACCACGTGCCCTTGAAGAACCTTCAAGTCTCAATTATGGGGTTCTCGCAGTGAAAATAAGGTTCTTCACAGCTTAAAGGGTTCCACAAGGAACCCCTATTCCTAGTGCAGGACAAATGCTATTTAACACCACAGATTTTATATTTTCAAGCAGGTTCAATAAGGAACCTTTGTGATACAAAATTTCCGTTTTTGATAGGGTTCTTTGTGTAAAGGTTCCTTGGAAGAACCATTGAGGGTTCCATATACGGGACAAGGTCAAGAAGCCTTAGGGGTTCCAACTTGCACCCTTTTTTCTAAGAGTATATACCCTTTATGTAACACGACATTTGAACGTTTTCTGGCAAGCTTTTCTAACCTTTTCCGAATGATGTCCAAAAAGTTTCGTGTTTGCTGGGTAACTGTAACGAAATCAGCTCAAAGCCCGGAACCAATGATAGTAACGCAAGTATTTGAATAAAATACTTTCTTCAACATTTACACAACCTGTTGTGATTGACACTTCCCTAAGGCGTTATACTTAAGAAGGAAAACATAGTAATACGCAATAATTATACAAATTGGTAGGCTTCCATAAACTTGGACTGCACTGCACTTTTTATAAGGTCACGGTGCAATTAGATAGTGATGACATTGCATATTATCTGAAGGGATTTGTCGTTTAAAATAATGATCAATTAATAAGTGCTGGACCAACATTGCTAAACTACTTAATACATCGTATCCATCTCGTCTGAGCCACTAAGATAGAAATTGTGATACAACGTTCTCTTGTGTTGTCTCATTTGTAAACAAATTATTAGTCACATAATATAACATCATCATTCCAATTACAATGCAACGAAGTTTTTGATATGCGTTTCTTTTGACATTTCGGGGGACAGTCACTTAACCCATGAGAACTACTTGCCGATTGGACAAAATGAATATTGTGTTCAATTTTGAACCAATCAAGGAGTGTATTAATAAGATCATCTGCAAATGCAAGTTTAACCATAAATAATTTAAAGCCTAGTCCTAATTGGCAGTTGACATGATTGAAATGAGCGTGTCAAGTTATCAACCAATCAGAAATGCTATTAGATGACCAGTAGTGTCCAAGGGGTTAAACTTGGTGCAAACACCTGACAACAGAAAACATATCAAAGAATTGTGTTCCATTCTTCATGTTTTATGGTCAAATTTCAGCTGAAATTTGACACAACAATCGCGTGTGACTGAATTATTTTATGATTGTGGGAGATAGCTCGACAGTGACGGATCGAGCATGTCGAATGTGTGGTGTCTCCTTCTCCTAACCAGTCCACTTTGCAGTTATCTTTTTAGCTGCACATTCACCTTGTTTACCGTAAAACCTCGTCTACAAGCATTTATAATGCTTTTGATGAAAGCTTAATTAATACAGGCGCCATCCATCGACAAATGTATAACATTATTGAGTTTGAACAAATAAATTACCGATACAAGCATATACAAACAAGTACTATTGTAAGACCAATCTATTGTAGTGGCGTATTTACGGCTGTTTTGTATTAATTTATCCTTCATCAAAAACACTATATGCTTGTAGACGAGGTATCAGCACCAGTTTGAGATTTTGAGATTTGGCCGCAAGACAATAGATTTAATTAGGTTTATTTACAGATTATTTACACCAATACACGAAGTTTGAGAACTACCTATCGATTGGCCAAAAGAAGTTTTCATTATCAATTGGACCAATCAGCAACATTGTTAGAATAATTTCACCACGCAATAAAATTGGGGTCAATTATTTGTATAGCTCCATTCTGATTGGTGATTAAAGTGCAGATATCATGTAATTGACCAATCAGAGGCAATGTTAGATCGGCAGGTAGTGCTCAAAGGGTTAAGTGCAGAGAAATTTATTGTGATTTCGTTCTCTATTAATTCCTACATGTTTCAAAGTCAGAGTATTTGATTACTTGTCTGTCATCTTGCCAACGGATCTGTAAAATTGTCCAAGGTATATCAAAGGTGGAAGACAGCTAATAGCCCGTGTTTCCTTAAGGAGAGTGGCAGCTACTAAATAGTGCTTAAATGGGTCGCTCATTGGTTATTGGGCTCTATCAAGGTGTAGCAATACCACATTAAAATGCTAACATTTTCTATAGTGTCTTGATTTATTGCTTATCTGTTGATATAAACCTATCTGTTTTTCTCCTGTCAGTGCTCATAGTGATTGTGATTTTAGCCGTTAACATGGTTAATAAATATCTTGATTGTTTTTGTGAATTTATTATGCAGGTGTCCTACTTTCATTGTCAAATCGTTGACTTGATATTTTGTGACACATACGATCTGATCCAAGCTATAACCAAATGAGGCAATCTTGAAATTGAGTTATTATCATTAACCAATTGTGCTATTGCTGAACACCTGGACAATGCTGGACATACTTTATTGTTAAGTTATGTACATTGCCAATTTTCCTATTGTTGTTCCATAAGTTATGTTTCTCAATGTGTGCTATTGCTGAACCCCTTTCATCCCTGGCATACTTTATTGTTAAGTTATGTACATTGCCAATTTTTCTATTGTTGTTCCATAAGTTATGTTTCTCAATGTGTGCTATTGCTGAACCCCTTTCATCCCTGGCATACTTTATTGTTAAGTTATGTACATTGCCAATTTTCCTATTGTTGCTCCATAAGTTATGTCTCTCAATGTGTGCTATTGCTGAACCCCTTTCATCCCTGGCATACTTTATTGTTAAGTTATGTACATTGCCAATTTTCCTATTGTTGCTCTATAAGTTATGTTTCTCAATGTGTGCTATTGCTGAACACCTTTTATCCTTAGCATACTTAATTGTTAAGTCATGTACATTGCCAATGTTTCTATTGTTGCTCCATAAGTTATGTTTCTCAATGTGTGCTATTGCTGAACCCCTTTCATCCCTGGCATACTTTATTGTTAAGTTATGTACATTGCCAATTTTCCTATTGTTGCTCCATAAGTTATGTTTCTCAATGTGTGCTATTGCTGAACACTTTTCATCCCTGGCATACTTTATTGTTAAGTTATGTACATTGGCAATTTTTCTATTGTTGCTCCATAAGTTATGTTTCTCAAAGTATGCTATTCCTGAACAGCTTTTCATCCCTGGCATACTTTATTGTTAAGTCATGTGCATTTACATCGCCAATTTTTCTATTGTTGATCCATAAGTTATGTTTGCATGTTTCTCAATTTGCCAATTGCCACCTTTGGGCTTTGGCATGTTTCACTATGGACCACAATGGCCTCATCCCAATCGCATTATTAAATAACCATAATTAAACAATCATAGTGCACAATTTGCAGAGTATGAGTTTATGTACTCAAAATTTCAAAGGTCATTCAATTAATGTACAAATGTATTGGGGTTAAAGAACTGTGCCCCTGATAGATGAGCATGTTGTGTTTGGTCTCATTGGATCAGATCATGTCATATTGTTTTGAATTGATTCCAAATGAATTGGATGTAAAGATGAAATACTGTGAAATTCTAGACCATACCAGCGGGAAAGACTACCATCTGGTCAAACCAAAAAGATATCTCAAGGTCACTCAGACGCTGACCTTATTCTCCCTAAATTGCAACATACGGACAGAACGTAAATCAGACCAAAACAAGCTCTAAGTATTTGAGATATATATCACAACGATGCCTAGAGTCATGGTGTTCCAATTTGATAAACAAAATATGAACATTGTTCCGCAATATGTGATAGTTGAAATTTAAATCCTCCGGGTGACAGAAAACATCTATAAACCCTTTCATACTAATTAAAGAATCTAGCAATTTCCTATTATTTATTCATAATTATTGTTGTTTATATTTATTATGATGTTTTATCACTACGTGTACAGAACTTTGCGTGCAGGAAGTTATGATACTTTCGAAGAATGAAAACTCAACTTGCACCTGCATGGGGGCTTATTTCCTGGAATATCTAATTGACTTTGAGGAGCAATTAATGATCTCATAGTCAAAAGGAAGAGGAGATACTATTAATGTGTCACTCGATCAATATTTGTATATAAACTGAGCTCAAAAAGAAACTTCTAAAAAATCCTCTCCATCAAAATGAACCAAAATTACACAAGGGATTACTTCAATGCTCTACTCTAAACACAAGTCAGTAACCACGCAGTTGTCCAACTGACACAACACCAAAATGCATTGACATGGAACAGCTTCTTGACCCAATTCAAATCACAGCCCAATAATTGGCACCCAGCAAAAAAAAACCAAAAAAACAGTGAGAATGCGTCAAGATCCTTACACAGGTGATAATTTTCATAGAGTGAGTGGAATATTGTGGAACGGGACTGCTTTCTGCTTTTCATGCACTTTCTTCAAGAAACAGGTCTTGTTTCACACTATTCCACTTACTCACAGATTTCTTGTGCTGGGTGCCTCTTATTGGGCTGTAAATGTGGTCCAGGACTCTGTTTCTTGTCAGTGCATTTTGCTACTGTGTCAGTAGGACAACTGCTTGGTTACTGACATGTGTTTAGAGTAGAATATTGAAGTAATCCTGTATGTTATTTTGGTTCATTTTGATGACAGGATTTTAAGATATGACCTTGTGAAAAATTATAAGTTCCTTTTTGAGCTCAGTTTATATTTATCGATGTTACTTTGAAAACTAAAGTGTCTATAATATAAATATATCTGCATTTACACAAATGCATCAGTTTCATATGAGCAGTTGTTGCTGAATCACTTTTACATCTCAATGCAAGTTCAAGTTACTCAAATGCTGCATATGGAATAATGATAGACTGTTCAGTGACAAAAACTGATTTGCAAGAATCATTCTTACACTATTTGGTGCTTTTAGTCGTTTGAAATAATTCTTATTCACAGTATATGAAGAGCTTATTTCCAAACCGTGTTAAGTCCACAAACCCATGTTTCTGATTTACCTGTGCGATATTGCAATGGATTGTGATGCTATAGGTATTACAATTTCAGTTGGATGCACCATTACAAAGCAAACAGTGGATGGATGCACAGTAACAATACTGTGCGAGGCCTTTGTTCCCCAAATGAGAACAACAGTCTGCTTATTGTTATGCAGCATTGTTATAATAAATAATGGCTTGTTGATGGTACAACTCATTGTTGCTAATGTCAAACTTGTCAAAGTAATTGTGATTGTATCACACAAATTAATGAGACACATGGGGCTGTGGACTTAACACGGTTTGGAAATAAGCTCTTCATATCCAAAAGTATTTTGTGGCATATCGGAAGATCCTAGATTCCTTCCTTCCTCCAGCGAACCTCAACACAATTTACCTTAACTTCCCGGCAGCTGCTGATGCCAATATGACATCCTATGTATTTCTGGTCGATATTCATAGGATCATAGGACATCAACTATCAATAGGATCGCTTGTCTACGTGATGACAAACTTGTCTATTTTAACTTTGTTTGTAATATACCGAAGGTTGTCTTTTATAGCATGTTAGATTGGTTGTGGGTTTGAAATACCGGAAATCCCATTGATTTGCTTTTACTCAGGTTGATATGGTTGTTCAGTAAATGCTTAATCACTTCACATCATATGCAATCAAGAGTACACATTGGGCCATTCCATTTAAAATACACACTACCCCTGTGGTAGATTTTGGAAATATCTTCCACAGAGGGAGTATGAATTTCATATGGAATTAACACATTAGCAGCTCCATTTTAAACACACTCTCCCTCAGCAGGGGAAGATTCAGGTTGAATCTTTTTCAGAGGGTGTATGAAATTTTAATGGAGCTGCCTAATGTGGTCATTCCATCTGAAATTCATACTCCCCCTGTGGAAGATATTTCCAAAATCTTCCACAGGGGTAGTGTGTATTTTAAATGGAATAGCCCATTGAATGCCAGTAGTACTTGAAATGAATTCCAAATCTTCAGACGATTTAATGTAAAGCTATTAGAGAACTTTAAGTCTCTGTGTGATAATAAAGATTAGTAGCGGTTTTCCTCCTCCGCATCATCCAAATATGAGTTATTACGGTGAAGGCGGTAAGACCACGCGTATCATGTCGTTAATCAGAAATAGTCATACAATTAGTGAATTAACACATTTTCAAAATCCAATATTTTCATTTCACTTTACTTTCCATACTGGCCTTAGAATCTAATCCAATCTAAAACATAGTGATGCGATCAAGCAATATCAGTCAAAACTCGGAAATATTAAATTTTCAGTTTCTTATAGGATAGTAAAAAGCATTTACAAAGCTGCATTTTGAAGAAAACACCACTGAAATTGAAGAAACAGTTCCAAAGATATGAGCAATTAAAGAGTTTCTTAAACAAGAGGGGAAAAAGGAAATGTATCCTTTGTTTGTCTATATCTCAAAATCAATATTTCCGAGTTCCGACTGATTTTGCTTGATCGCATCACAAAATTAGAAGTAATAAAAAGAAACCGAATAAATAGTAGACTAGTTAAGCTCTATCTACAGAAACACCAATACAACACTTGTGTTTCACCATTTTGTAGAAGACTCGTTATGTAGTTCTGAAAATTAGTTTAAAAAATCCCCATGATGACCAAAATATCCAACTTATTTTGAAAAATGAATCAACATGCATTTTTCTTCCTTAACTCTCTTCACCATGTTCACGCGGGTGTCGACTGCAGACGACAAGTTTCAAAAAAATTTTTTTTAATTCAAACATTTCAGAAATGTAAATTTGTATGACCATATTTGGAATCAGCATGAAAAATGCATTAAAATGAGTACAAACAAGCCTAGTATTGGTTCAGTAGTTCTTAAGATAGCTCTTGATAATTATTTTGAGAAAATATTTCAAAACTTGACCTTTTTCCGTTGAAGTACATGGCAAGCATGCAGAGCATTAATAGAGCATCAATTACGTGTAAGTATGCGTGACAAAGTCTTTACATCGTCAATTAATAGTACAAGTGATATTCATGTAATTGGTTACAATAACGTTGAAGATAATCCTTAGTAGGGTTATCCTTAGGGTCCATCTTAATTTGCCTTAATTTCTACTCCGCAATGAGTAAGTCTGACACACTCCTTGAATAGGATACATCAAATACAGACGCGAGAAACCGCGGCGTCGGGTCAATTACAATATCACCACGCATGCGTAGTAGCGGACATTAAGTGACATTAATTTGATGCGATGACACTATGTCAATCAAAAGGACAGAACATTTAATTAGATCAATTTAATTACTCAGCGTCATCAACTTGAAAATGAAGTTTCTGTTTATAAACATAGACATGAAGGTGTGGGAGGGGAACCTGTTGACCGACATCACTTCAGTTCAAGGAACATTATTCTAAGATTTTTCCTTCACAAATGAGCTATCAAGCAAAATCTGGAGACAAATTGTCTTCTTTTCTGCAAAGTTATCTTCTTTTTTGCAAATTCACATGTATTGGAAATAAAATTGACTATTTTCTTGTTATTGGAACATATGACAAAGTCCAAATACGAATTGACAATAAATAAACGTATCAATTGATGACAATAATCTGATTCGCGTCCTATTTTATTACAATCATCTCAAAACTGTATAGTACTATTCAAGTATGTCAAATAAAATAGGCTGACATGTCATTTATCAAGTCATTTATATAATTAGGTTTGACTATATCCTCTGCAATTCAACAGCTCAATTTCTTATTTTCCATAGTTGAGTTGCGATAGTTTACGCTAGTGCTATTATTAATAGTTTCCTAATGTACCCAGGTCTAACCTAATTTCTGTTAGTTTCCTATGTAGGCACACTCACTATATGTTCCCCCTTACGACAGGTGCGCCCCTTGTCAACTTAAAAAATATTTTTGCTTACGTCATTGTATGATATGGTAGGTGGTGAAGCATAAACAATTAAAAATAAATACAAATCACTGAAAACATAATGTCGTAAGTTCTACTAAGTAAAAGTTAGTAAAAACGATGTCTCGTTCTACTAATCAATGATTTGTACGGCATGACAAGCGATGCTATATATTGGTTAGGCATGCTTAACTAACGTGCCTTACCAACGAAATGATTAGTACGGCATGGGTTTTACGAATTTCAAACCTGCCGTACTAACCTATAGGATCGTAAAAACGATGTCTCATCCTACTAATATTGGTTAGTTGGACAGGCTCAACTAACTAATATTGGCTAGTTGGACAGGCTCAACAAAGATTAGAACTCGTTTGACTGGCGGAACGAATCAGTTGTACAAATGTGATGTACGATGGTTGTGAAGGTGAAAAAGTATGCATACAAGTAATATTTCAAGTTATTTCTCTCAAAATGAGCACTAGATATTGTATTGATGGTGTAAGCTTCTTTTCTGTATGATCAGAAATGCTGTGCACATGTACATTGTGGTCGTAGAGACTAAAAGTCATAACTGCGTCACATCGCATGTAAGCTTATACATGTAGCTTTAAGCTTACATGCGATGTGACACAGCATCGTGACTTTTAGTCTTTACGACCACAATGTACATGTGGCACAGCATTTCTGATCATACAGAAAAGAAGCTTACACCATCAATACAATATCTAGTGCTCATTTTGAAAGAAATACCTTGAAATATTACCTGTTAGCATAGTCTTTCACCTTCAAGTTTGTCGCTGCACAACCGCTACTCGGTCAGTCGTCTGCAAGCGTGGTCGAGTGCAGAACACATGATCGAAACAGCGGGAATGTTTAAAACATCGTAAAACCACCAGAGCTTTGTAAAACCAAATGGTACAACGAGTTCGTAAATGCTGCGATGACAGGGTTTACGAATTATCGATGCTGTACTAAATGTTGCATTGTCGTAGAACTTCCAAATCCAATTGGTAGGACCCACTCAACAACTATTATTCCTTCATTTACGAGTCTTGCATACGTCCGCTTAGTTACATATATCGTAAGACATCGTAAAAATTGGTAGAATGCGCTCAAGCAGTTTATTTTACTAATTTAAATTAGTAGAACACAACGAAAAACAAGCTTTTGTTTTCAGTGATCTAATCAGAAATCTTTCATATTTCAAGCAATGAAATGATGTCACACGGCTCACCGCACCTTGGGTTTCCTCAAACATTGTCAAACTTTTGTGGACAAATATTTTTTATTGAGATTTGAGGGTGAGTAAAAAAGTGCAATAGGGCAACGAATCGATATTTTACCAATGTTTACGTAAGAACCAAGTTGAACTTTCCCATTATTGAAAGTTTTTATAAATGTCACACTCAATAATCACCCTTTTGTGAAACAAAATGAATTGAATCGCTTCTAATTTTTATGAGTTAATTTACGGCGATACCCAATTTAACTTTTTGTCCACGAGGCACCATGTATTTTGAATGAGAGCACACAATGCGAAATAAAGACACCAGATCTGAAACTGACTTTAACTTAACACAAGGTTGAAATTTGCGTTCTTCCAATTCCTCTTTTCGATTCAAACTAACTTTCTAATATTACTTAAGTCATGTAAGTCCTTCAAACATCACCCAACTCCAATTCCATTTTTCTATTCCCTGCAATACTGACTGCATATTTTATAATTCACACCACTTCAATTTTTATACATTTCCTTTCGACATTTGAATAACCTGCCCACAATTATGATTTGTGAAAATAATCATAACAAAGTAATGTTTCTTCTACTTATATACAAGACCAGGGACAATACAATTTTGGGTGCTTCATTCTACTTCAGTGCCAACGAGGTTACGAAAATGGCAGTTGCTCCAAATTTACCTTAAATAGAGTGGGCTGACATTCAAAATTTAGATGTCTCATGGACAAACTTTAAAATTGGGTGTCGCTATAAAATGTGTCATAAAAACAGAACGGTAAGTGCTAATTACTTCTTTTTTCACAAGGTCACTGATGAATATATGATGCACTTGCGTTTTAAAACCTAAAAATTCAACCTGGTTTATAAAGTGAAGATGGATTCTTTGCACTATTCCACTTTTTTGACTCACCCTGTAATGATTAAATCGACTTTTAATTTAGATCTGGAATTAATGCAATATAATTATGTAAACGATTTGTTGATTTCATGCCTTTATTTCGCAAAGTTGTTCAAAGGTGGGGTTGGTCCCATCGTAACACATTCATGATATTTCATCATGTTCATATCTTACATTGGAGCGATTGCCGAATAAGACCCATTACTAACTCAAGCAAAGTTTTGAGTCAAATTGCCCCAGCGGTTTTTATTCTAAAGCAAAGCAAAGCCTAAACAAAACAATACATGAGGCATTCTTATGAGGTAAAATAAGGGAATGTGGCTGACAATCGTGTCATACAACTTTATTAAAGCGCATTGGTACCAAAACAATGTGTGAGCCACGGGGTGAGTCGAGAGGTACCTATGACCCGTTGCATGTACGGAAACTACAATACCTTATGAGGACTTTCAGAAGTTGTGTACCATTATTGTGGAGAACTTTTTAACAGTGAAAAAAAACATGTCAGTTCAGCTTACGCTGAATCGGGCTATACCATGAGTAAACATAATTGTAAATCGAACAAATAAAATAGAAGTAAAATGTGTGTAAGATATGCTAAATGCAAATCTATGCAAATTACTATGGAACAAACCTAAATAGTAATACATTATGCTTTGTTCCGTAATAATGAATATTAAAAACAAATGTGAAGGCTATCAGAATAGTGAACCAAAATTACATAGTAAACGTGTTTCGCCTTGTCTTACAACAGATTTTTTTCAGGTGCAGTAGAATTCTAAAATGCTCAAATAAGCACACAACAAATGACTGTGCTAATCGTTAGACCATAGCGAAAACAATTTGACCTACCACTAGCCAAGTCGAATTATGAAATTCCCTACCACTACTACAGAATCCATTTTACATGCGAAAATCTCCCAAAATACCACACAAAAACATATTTATCTAAAGTCCCAGAAAATCCAAGTAGTGAAACAGTGCCTAATTTGCGTAAATCCAAATGGCTTTTATCCCCACTCACACATACCAACACACCCCTTACTGATCTTTTTCCCAATACACCCCAACAAACCCGTCATTGGTTATTGACTAATAACTGAATAACTAAAGGAGAGCTATCTCTCTAGAAATAAGAGTAATTATAAGAGTAAAGGTAACAATAATTAATGTTATCATCAACATTAATATTTTACATATGTCCAAGTAAAGGTTAAAGGTAACAATAATTAATGTTATCATCAACATTAATATTTTACATATGTCCAAGTCGGATTTGGTGTTGTCATAATCAAGATAGAGGGCGTCATCACAGTCATGAGCTTGGTCGTGACTACATTCCAAATTAACATAGCTGCTGGTGAAAAAAATCATAATGAGGATGATGAATAACAAAATACGACGATGTTTGTAGATACTTCCTCATTATAAGCTCTCTCGTAAAAATGTACACCGTCATACCCACGCAACCTCCTGCAACAAAAATAGCTCACTGGTTACAGAAGGTATTCAATTCTAATTGTCACTCGCTGATTACAGGTTCTGAAAGGTGTTCAGATTACAACGCTATTGTCACCAGTAAGTATCAGAGTGCAAACCAATTGTCACCCATTGATTACAGGTGCACCTACCTACCTACCTACCTACATACATACATACATACATACCTACCTACCTACCTAACTACCTACCTGCCTGCCTATCCTCTTCGGGCCCTATTTACTGCAAACTATCACCTACTAGTTTCTGCAAATTCAAAGTGCAAAATAACTGTCACATGCAGATTGCGGCATACTCTAAATACAAAGTAAACTAACCCCATGTTTGCAACAGAAACTTAAAAGCGTAGTGATAATGTCACTAAACTGTAAAACAGATAAAGTACAACTAGATATGTTATAGATTACTTTAGATATTCAAGAACCACCTTATTTTCACTCTTCATGTTATTATCAAAGTTCAAAAAGTGCAAATGTTTTGTTCCCCTGTAGGTATTTAAAGTGCAAACCAATCGCTTTTCTGTTAAATCAGGTATTGAGAATGGAAACCAATTATTGTCACCTTTGTTTACAACAGAAACTTAAAGCAGATAAAATTCAACTATTATAGATGTTACCGATTACGGTAGGTATTCAAGTGACAGCTTATTGTCACATTCATGTTACTATAGAAGCTCAACATTGTTTTCTTCCTATCTGGTACAACAGATATTTGAAGTTCAATCGACACCCTCTGTTACACCAGGTTTTCAGACTACAAACCAACTGTCACCTCTGTTAGAGCAGGTATTGTGCAAACTTGTCAATGACCTCTGTTACATGAACAGGAACCCCATATGCAAATAATTGCCATTCTCTTTTGCAACAGGTATTCAAAGTGCAAAGTGATACTCTGTTACAACAGGTATCATTCAAAGTGCACTGCAACCATAACCATCCTCAGTTACAACAGGAAAAACAAACCAAATATTACTGTATTTTAGCCAAAAGTATAACAGGAGAGTACAAACTCGGAATTTCTCATCAGCTTGTTACAAACTAATTACACACCTATATAGATAGTTGTTTACTGTTTATCACTCACTGACTTAAGCCCCGATTACTTCATTCATTTGGAGAGCTGAAAGTATACTAGAGTAACTGGTTACAGCTGATTCTCTTAATGGAAACATTGTCATTCAGGTGTACAAAATATTTATATTTTTTAGTAAGTGATAACTTGCTGCTACCCACTAGTATCTCACGAGGTAATTACAAAGTACCATTTGTCACACAATGATTAAAACAGGTACTCACAGTGCATACTGATCTATAAGTTACCATCCATTCCATGGTTATAGACCTGTATTCAACATCAAGGGTAGACGCGGTATTGTTGGTCGAAGCAGCCAAAATATCGATTTTCATTATCTTAATCAATATACTATTGAAAAATAACACTTTGATGTTTGGCAAAAGTTCATTCTACAAATCATACACTTTGAAAACTTGCTTCATTTATTGTTGTTAATGACTTATGTACGTTTGTTGTTTCAGCCCTCTTTACAACATAACTCAAGAACCACAGGACCTACAAAAGTATATCTGTGATATTCGAATTCTTCTACACATTCACTATGAAATTATCAACGCAATATTTGCCAAAGCTCACTACCATTCGCAAGATGCTGTGAACTACCAAATCGCAACAGTTTAAAATAGTTGCTAACCTTAATCGCTACATACTGGTCATCAGGTACTCAATCTGAAAATAGCAACAAAAGTAACTCACTGGTTACAAAAGGCATTCAATTGCCACCCGCTGATTACAGAGTCTGAATTGTGTTCCGATTGCAAAGCTATTGTCACCACTGATGCATCACAGTGCAAAATAATTGTCACCCAGTGGTTTACAGGTTGTACATAGATGTCCTGCATGCTTTTACCGATTGGCTCCAAACAAAGGATTTGAACCGGTGTCCTTCACCGTAATCATGGCACAGTGCAGTCCATTCAATCAATGTTGTCATCAACCTATTTGATCGTAGTGCATTTGTTATTGTTTGTGAGACGAACTGTCGCGGTAGATTGCAATCATGCTTTTGTTGACTGCATTTGAGTAGTCCGCCATATTTACGGCATGATACGGTGTATGCATAATCACAACCAATTGAAAGTGCAATTTAACTGTCACATGTAGATATCGGTTTCGGTACGGTAATGTAATATATTTAATTATATATTTCCTTTTCTTTCATTAATACTTGATACTTTATGGTACACTGTGGGTATGTTGGTACTAAATAAAGATATAATTGTCATTTTATTGTAGGAATCTTGCTATGTATTGCATTTAAACTGAGGACACAGTGTATATATACGTCGGTATTAACATTAAGAATGAATCTTGCTGTGTATTTTATATGAACAGGACAACTTTATGGTACACTCTGTGTACGACGACCGAGTGGGTATACGTAGGTATTGTATCACGTAGGTATTGAATTAAGAAACGTTGGCGACCTCATTGTAGGAATATTGCCGTGTATACAAATTCATAATCTTCCAATATGAATTTGTGATGGCGCTCAACTCACCCCAGTAGCGGTGACGCATTCATTGACACGTCATTTCAGTGCAATACCGCCTGAGAACTTGAAGCAGCACTAACTCAGGCGCATCCTGACAGAACGGTCTGATTACGTCAGCTTAAAATACTCTAAACAAAAATGGCTTAAATGCTAACTCTCTTGCGTTGACTGATATTGTTGTTTCTTTTCAACTAAAATGCTACAAATCAGAGCATATAAAACCGAAAAAACTCAACATATCTGTGTTATCTAGCCTTACTAAGCACAGAATACCTTTATCTTTCGATTGAGGTTTCATTTCTCGCTAGTAAGTAAGCTCGCTTGCTTCAGCACACAGTTAGCCAACAGCAGACTAGATACGGTTTGCTAGACTCATGTGTCATCGGATTGCTCCGGTTGACATCACCGCATGCGCTATGTTTTCTTTCACGGCTCTCCGCTGATTAATGTTTCCTGCATACATCAAAGTCAAGTTCACTAGCACTTTTGGCTTTTACTTTTCTTTGTGCTGGTACCAAATCATATTTTATATCATATTTACACGTATTGATGAAAGGAACTTAAAATATAATGGCACCAATTCGACTTTACAAGCTGTGTGCCAAACAGCTGGGTTATTCATAAACGCCCAGCTCTTAAATATCATTGAACGAGGCTAACATTTCATGAGCCATTTGCGCATGTCTTCAACATAATTATAAAAGATGACACTCTCTTGTTTCACTCTTTCTGTGCCGTAAATATGAATTATAATTAGTATTGAATGCTGTTCTGTCTACAAAAATATTAAAATACAAACCAAAGTTCATTTTCTCCCTTATTTTCTTACGATTTACTTCCAAGTAGGTCAAAGTTCAACGTAAAGAAATTTTGATCCATGGCTGACAAAACAATCCTAATATGTCATCGCGTTATCACTTGTATTCATGTCGTAATGTGTTGTCTCCGCCCATCGGCAAGTCACGACGAGGCCGAAATGTCAAATCTCCCTAGGATAAACAAATGTAACTCGTAATCAACATCTGCTTTGCAAGAAGTCAGCTTACCTTCTTGATATCTGCAATCCGCAACTGCATGTACTTGGATTACTCTTGATACCACCCGATGATTTCTATTTACCAGAATTATTATTTCAAACATCAAGACTTGTTAACTTGACTTTGAGCGAATTGCTTTGTAAACAACAGGACTGTAAACATTGCATTCATCGATATTACCTACTTTGAATTGTTGACCGTTTTGGGCCCATATTAATGTGTAAATAAAAAATGATTTACAGGAATTTGAATAATTTTATGGAAATTTATCTTTTGAAAATAAACAAGAACACAAGATGCGATATTTTGATATGTTTGATGTAAACATGATAAACTTGTTTCGAGTAATTTTCTCTCTCCATCGCGCGTATTATTTTCATCGTATTTGGCATGGTTAGATGAATCTTGGTTATAATAATAATATCATTCGCCTTTAATACGCATCCTTAACGCACCTCATACTTCATCCAAACCTGCATTAGTCAATTTCTTGAAGAACTATTCTTAAGGGATGAAATCAAAACTCGACCGGCCGTCGACCGCCGATTCCGGGCGGTTCCGTCCGGTTGGAGCCGATTTCTATTGTTCTAAGCAACGGAACGCTTTTCAACCGCCGGTAACCGCCGCTCATCCGGCCGTCGCATTTTGAATTCATCCCTAATTCAATTGTCTTCCTTGTGACCATAAATTTAACATGTGTATAGAGCTGTTTTAGTGTTTATTACGATGTGCCGTTTTCAAATACATGTATGTGCGACGCGCCAAATTCAACACATGCTTCCTTTGAATGCTATAGACGAATCCAACGAGCCAAGTGATGGTCAGAATTCAGTCGGCCATTACTGGGTCCCGTCTGCACCAAATTGGTGTTGTTACTGCCCAATTGGGTGGATTAAATCCGCTTTAAAATAGATGTTGAATTGTATTGTGTTGTAAACTTTCATCATTCTTTTGTCTACGTGCAACACGGGTGATGGAATGCAGTTTAATATCCCCGCCAAGGCCACATCATTTCACACTTTAGGTGGAATAGACCTAAGGGGGGACCCAGCTATGGCTGCCATTGAGGTGTACGAATGCGTGAAAATGGATCCGTCTATAGTTACGGTATCTGGTTTTGTTTGTTAAAAAACAATACAATTCAAACACATTTACCATGTAAGCACTTTTGTTACATGAGTGTCCAAAAATCGCCTCTTACCAAAAATGTCATACTTTTTTTATACTTTTTATTATTAACATTATTAAAAGTAATATAAATCAATAAAAGCCGGTCTGGTGTTCGTGTGTATTGTAATTGTCGGAGTTTTAGTTGTGTCCCATGAGAGCTGGGTTAGCCCATCCGTTAAGGTCTGTCCGTATCAGCTGCGTGTCTCACCAAGGTCTAACACTTCCTTTAATATCTTCCGTTCAGACGAACAGGGATTCTTATCTACATCGTAGGCAAGCAATCCACAGTGCTAGACTTGACAGAAATAGTCCGTAATAGTCAGCCTTAATCTAGCTCACTTAGCGCTTGTGGTCTGATGTAGATACTGGTGAAGCTGTTGCAGAAGTCTACACGGTCGTAGCCTAATGGAGAGTGGCGTAGTTGGAGTATGATGACGCACCGTAACTGCATCAAGATGACATCCTCGACAAGCTCTACCAGGATGGACACTTCCTACACTAGAGCTGCTTCGGATATAGACATGTAATCTGTCGTTTAAAATAGGAAAACGACCCAGAGAGAGGGCCAATTTAAGACCGCCATAAATGTACAGACGTGTTGGACTTAATTATGTTTTATTGTGTCTTGATATGAAGGTGTTCCTTCCGTGTACAAGGCCACGGGAACACTCTATCACTTAATACAAACTAGGAGAAGTACGAGTATTGAGATTAAAGAGGTACAGATAGCGTACACCATTAACAGACGGAGTCCCCGTGCTTTTAAAACAGAGTATGCTGGACTTTGCCTTTTGTACACCATCTGTTTATTATTAGTCGACGAAGGACGAAAGGAAAATCTAATAATAAGATGAATAACAGATAAATAGTCGTTATTTTTGGTTATTAAATGTCTAGTCGACTCTTGACATCTAATCACACTAATCAAAACAGATGACTACTCACAGGACTATGGTCATTTGAATTTCGTCAGAATTCCACGATTTTTTATTTGATTTTTTTAATAAATCCATTCATAGAGGTTTGCACAATTCAGATAAAAGCATCTCATGCTCAAGCTTAATATCTGACAATGTCTGAAAAGAAACTTTTTAGAACATATCGCATGTTACAGAAGTAGATTTAAAACAACAGTCACAAGACTTAACTATTTGCAGAGCTGTGGTAGCTTGCGACCTGCATCTATACAGGCCTTCTCACTAAAGAGATTATTCCACTTGACTTGGCACTTGACTACCAGATATTGATTGGTTTTGGTCAAGTGACTAAGTATTGTTGTAAACAACTGGAAGATCATGGCGCGCCCGGTCTCTGTTGAGGTCGCTGCCAGTTCTCCTTATTTGGATCGCTTCTCTGACCCTTCTCCTGAACCAATCTTCTTCACGGTCCAGAATGCGCACACCATCCCAGTCGATACTATGGTGCTACTTAGTGATGTGCTTACCAACTGGGGAAGTGGGTTGTTTGTGTTCGCTAATACGTGTTCTTAATGGTCCGGCACTTTCCCTACATATGATGAAGAATAGACTAAACATTAATTTCGAGGCCACAGATTGCCCCTGATTTGTCCAGCTTGTCAGTCTTGTCTTTGGGAGCTACAAGGGAACGTATAGTATTCTGGGACTTGACATGGGTTACAATGCCATGGGATCTCAATACCCGCCTCAGACTCTCCGAAACACCGGCCAGATATGGGATGGTAACCGAGCCTTTGACTTGTTGCAGCGAGTCACTATTGCGAACATGCCGTTTGGCGTTGGTTTTGTTGGTAGCTGTGTCCAATGTCCATTTGTCGTATCCACATACAGCTAAAGATCTGTGAATTCTGTTGAGTTCATGGCCAAGGTCCTCCTCCTTTGTAACAATTGAGGAAGCTCTGTCAACGAGTGTCCGTACTACACCCAGTTTGTGCTGCAAAGGGTGGTGGGAGGCAAAGTTCAGGTATTGATTGGTGTGGGTAGGCTTGCGATATATCTGGAAAGACAATGAGCCGTTATCTTCGCGTTTGACCATGACGTCAAGCATGGGAAGTTGTCCATTGGATTCGCGTTCCATGGTGAACTTTATCAATGGATGGCAGGTGTTTAAGTGATAAGTGAAACTCTCAATAGCACTCTTCTTGATGATGACTATAGTGTCGTCAACATAACGACCCCAGAACCGTGGGGTTGGGGTATGAAGACAAGGCCTTAATTTCAAAGTCTTCCATGAAAATGTTTGCAGTTAATGGGGATACGGGAGACCCCATCGCCGCGCCGTCAAGCTGGTTGTAGAATATCTCATGTTATTCAAGGTTATATTGTGGCTGATTATGCATCAATATTATGCTATCCCTAAAAGAAGATGGGAAGTGATTGACAAGTTTATACAAGATTGTTTCAGCCGTGAGCAGAAATCGTGAGAAATGCCGGTAAAACTTGACATGGCCTTAATAATCTCCCACACATGCACAAGAGGTGTATATTTCAAATGGAGTCGCCCATTAAGGTAACCCCATTTGAAATCAAATAAAAAATCCCTTAAAGGGAATGGCTCCCATCATGTATTAGTTGTTCCATCATAGAACTGGTTCCATATAGACTTTGACTGTTTGGTAGATATCTTCCATTTCTCGCAATGAAACAATGCCATCCCGCTTTTAAAGGAGTTAATCTCAGCAGTTCATTCACTTTGACCAATCCAAACGATTCCCAAACTGACCAAAACTTGTAACATTTATCCTGATTTTGTTCCATTATAGAATTAAATTGGCAAATTATCGAGCACTTCGCGGGTATTTGTTCCGGTATAAGTCATTTTGCTAGCGGATCCGCGGGACGATTTTGCAATTGGACCCCTTGGAAATTTTGCTCGGTACGCCATAAACGAAAGTACCACAAAGGACTTGCAAAAAAAAAAAGTTTTATTATGATTTTAAAGCGTTAATTTTTTTTTAAAGGTTAGAGGCAATTTTATTCACGTAATGCACTAGCGGTAGCGATCTGGTTCATCTAAAGCTACCCACTTTATTTTACTTTATTTTCAGAGTAGCTTTTTGCTATTTACTGTTTGAATAGAACGAATCTAATATTATGCCAGTTGCCTTTGTTCAATCATCATCATGAGACCAATTTAATTCTATAATGAAAAGCAACAGCCATAAGGATTTGGTTACGAATTTCGTGATTTCTCTCAATTAATAAGACTTTGTTAAATTTAGGTAAAAAGCGGAAACCTAGGCGCAAATCCAGCTTATAATTCGTCAAATTAACTTGTTCACAGTTCCTAAAGCCCTCGGTGCTATCTCCATAGACGGTTTGGCGTTAACTGTCCGCCTGCATTTCCCTGCTAATAACGATCAGGTCTCAAGAGAACAACGCCATGATTCGACAGTACAAATTGGGGGTCTAGGGCAAGAAGGCGCTTTCTGCAATAGCTGCCAGATGTCATATATATACAATATAGAATGCAGAAATGGTCAAATGTGTATAGGGCAGCTATTGCAGATAGCGCGTTCTGGCACTAATCCCTCGAAATTAAGATAAGAAAAATTACTCAAACTAAACTTTTGTCACTTCCTTGCCATGCTTGCTGTAAGCTTAATCGCGATCGAGGTTAGATGGGGAGAAAACACACAAAATAATAAGAAAACACTAAAAAACTATATCAAAAAAGCAAAAAGCATTTTTGAAAGGCTATTATCCACAAAATTTAAGAAAACGGTATTAAAAGTACAGGAATATAATTGTAGGGATGTTAAGAAATTTAAAAGCACTTGCAAGTTGCAGCTACCATATGTGCCACCCCCCCCCCCAAAAAAATCCTACAGTACAATAGCAAGTTCGTTCTCTTTTTGTAGAGACGCAGCTTCCTCTTGTTGTCATAGTAATGGCCTCATCCCAATGGTATAGTTCAATAACCTCAATTAAACAATTATAGAGCAAAATTTAACCTCAAGTTGCGGAGTATGAGTTTGTGTACCCAAATTTCCAAAGGTCATTCAATGAATGTGCAACTGTATTGGTGTTAAAGAACTGTACCCTGATAGATGAGCATGTTGTGGACCCTAGTGTTTTATTATTTGGTGTGATATTATCTCGTTTGTCTCCAAGGAAGGGCAATATATCTAGTCGAAACGTTGCTTGTATTTTAGTTAACGTTTGTCTTCTTTAATTTGTCTTTCCACGCAGTCGTTTTCATATATATTCTGGGTATCATCTTATTGCTCTGCGTGCTAGCCATGCGCGTCAACGGAAAAAGTTGAAGTTTTGAAATATTTTCTCAAAATATCAAGGGCTATCTTAAAAACTACTGGACCAATACTAGGTTTGTTTGTACTCATTTTAATGCATTTTTAATGCTTATTCCAAATATGGTCATGAAAATTTACATTACTGAAAGTTTTGAATTTTTAAAATTTTTTGAAACTTGTCGTCTGCAGTCGACACCCGCGTGAAGAGAGTTAAGGCATCCTGAGATGTGATCTGTATCTCATTGGTTGGATCACTTGGATGCACCATTTATAGGTTAATAACTGATGCGTGTCACTTGTTCGCAGTTGTTTGATAACATGTAAAACTACGTCATTTTTAAGAAAAGGTGAACACTGATGGCGCTATTTATCTTAAATCGTGTTTTCATCTTTACAAGGGGTAGACACTGGTATAATGGCATTCAAACATCCAACAAAGAGTAACAAATGACAACGAAATTTTCAAAATTTGCACACAAATATATAGTACTGAGATGTTGATGCATTAGACGTATCAATATCTCAGTACAAGTGAATTACTTTGTGCAATTTTTCGAGCAACGAATGATACTCATTTTACTTATTTTATACACAAGCAATTTTACAACTAAATTGTCACTACAAATGTTGGAAAATGCGAGCACATATAAATACATCAACCTGCAAGAAAAATGAACGCATCCGAAAGCACTGCGGGTACTACGCAGAGTGCGCGCCCGTGCAATTATACAATATTGTATGCACACCTCGTATTTTACTATCGTTTGCTCTGATTTGTTTTAACTATAGGAGTGTATGAATACCACAGTTGTTTGATGGCATGTAGAATTGTATTCATTTCTAAGCAAAGTTGAACACTGATGGCGCTATTTATCATCTTAAATCTTGTTTGCATCATTACAAGGGGTATACACTTGTATAATGTCATTAAAGCATCATAAAAATGAGTAACATATAGCAAGGAAATTTTCAAACGACTTTTTATCATGAAATGAAAAGAATAACTCATATTATTGGACTAAATTATATTTAAAATATACGTAAATAGCGCCCTCAATTTTCACACAAATATACAGCTTATAAAATAAATATTACCACTAAAAGGCAGAAAAAGATGAAAAAATTGATAAAGATAGAAGATCTAAGTTAAAATAGCTAAAACAATATATATTTGTGTGATAGCTGTTGTTATTGTTAAGGTCTAGAATTGAAAAGTATGTAATGTTTTGTTAGAACTATTAATAAATAATCACATCAAACCACCGTGATACCTATTACATATATTCCTGTTTATGCTTATTAATTGGCTATTCCAGTTGAAATCCGTACACCCCATGGAAGACATAACGAATTTAATCTCACATATATTGTATATTTCAAATGGAGTCACCCATTCAGGTAACCCATTTGAAATTTACACTCCCTATGTGGAAGATTAAGGACATGTCTTCCATAGGGGTGTATGGATTTCAACTGGAATTACCCAATCATTTGGTGGAACAGTTAGGCAATTGTCTTGTACAGAAAAGCCTGAAATGTCCTACTAAACTATGACTAAGGCAAACACCGTGCCTGGTAGATTTCTAAATGGTTCAATTTAACAAAACGTGACCCAATTATATTACATCTAAGAATTTACTTACGGAGCCAAATATGCCACAAGATATACCCGATAATGCCGGCTGTGATTTCATCAATTCGCCAAACGTTATAACGATAACAGGCAAAATATGACAAACCAGTCAGAATATTCTTTAAAATCGGGATGATTTGGACAGAGGGCAAAGATCGGATTCGGACAGAGGCAAACGATCGCAAAGATTGAAATCGGGATGATTCGGACAGAGGTAAACGATATTAAGATCGAAATCTGAATGGTTCGGACAGAGGAAAACGATAGCAAAGATCTAAATCGGGATGATTCGGACAGAGGCAAACGATCGCAAGATTGAAATCGGGATAATTCGGACAGAGGCAAACGATCGCAAAGATCAAGATCGGGATTACTCAGACAGAGGCAAACGATCGCAAAGATCGAAAAACAAGGAGACGAGAGAGGAAAGGAGCTACGAGAAAGAGAGAGAGAGATAAAAAGATTAAAAAAAACATAGGGAAGACGGTAATAAGTGTGAAATAAGAAGGGAAAGAGAGAAGAGAGAGACACTTATAGAAAGAAGGAGTGACAGACATGGAATGTGTGCGTACGTGTGTGAAAGGGGTAGAGAGTGGGGGAGAGAGTGAGAGGAATAGGGAAAAAAAGTAAATTATGTCCTCACTCTATCTTATCTAGAACATTGCACGGGCAGTAATTTGTCGTGTTTTAGCATCGCTTTTGTAAGGAAACATGGCGGCAGCTGTTTGATGATGACGGCTCGATTCTGTCCTCACGTTTACCATACTGCTTACATTTTGTTGCCCATCTAGCTCAATTTTTCCAAACTAAACGGGTTTGGCACAGCTGCATAGGCAAGGGTACGAAAACACGACAGAAAACCGGGTCATTCCAGGAGAATTCAACTTTAAAATAACAGTAAACAACTTGGCTGCTTTCACCTATGTTTATTTTCACATACCATTTTACGGGTGATTCCAAAACTGAAAAGGGTGAAGAGAATTAACAGGATTGGGAGAGGAATTGCATTACCGATATTATCTATACTATTAAGATATTATAACCGACAAAATTTTATTAATTTTATCTTTCTTCAAAATTACTTAAAGTAGATTTGACATAAAGCTACAAAACAATTTGACAAAAATGTTCGTCATAATCAGCACTATGGCCAAAGAAAACACACTATTGTCCGAATGACTGTCAACATGCCAACTATTACAAGAAAATATCACTTTTATGTATAATATGAAATTAATCATAACAATGTCAGAAATTGCGTATCGTCTAGTGGCTAATCTACCAGGATGGGAATTTCTTAAAAAAGCACAAATTTTATTAGTGAAGCACTGACAACTTTTGGGATCTGTGTAACCATGAGGTCAGTTAATTCTCTTCACGCGGGTGTCGACTGCAGACGACAAGTTTCAAAAATAAAATTTTAAAAATTAAAAAATTTCAGAAATGTAAATTTTTATGACCATATTTGGAATCAGCATGAAAAATGCATTAAAATGAGTACAAACAAGCCTAGTATTGATTCAGTAGTTCTTAAGATAGCTCTTGATATTTTGAGAAAATATTTCAAAACTTGAACTTTTTCTATTGAAGCGCATGGCTAGCACGCAGAGCGTAAGTCAATAGGAATACTATTACAAATCAGTCACTGATAATAAGATGAAGACTTCACAAGTCTAATAAGATCAAGATGAAATAGATGCGGCCAAACCAGACAGCACCGAATTACTATGTCAGTCAACTTGTATTTTATCATACATAGCAAGGAAATAGACCTTATTAGTTCCATATTTGCAGCTTGTATGTAAATCTCTTTCACTTATATGTCCTTAGCCTGTACACCTACTTGCATTCATTTTATTTTATTTCCATTATCTGCTTCTCTTGTTTTGTTGTTGTTCTTATTATTTCCTCCTTCAACTTCTTCTTTTACTTCTTCCTCTTCTTCCTGCCCTGTACATCATCTTCTTCTTCCTCCTCCTCCCGCTCTTCTTCTTCTTCTTCTTCTTCTTTTTCTTCTTCTTCTTCTTCTTCTTCTTTTTCTTCTTCTTCTTCTTCTTTTCTTCTTCTTCTTCTTCTTCTTCTTCTTCTTCTTCTTCTTCTTCTTCTTCTTCTTCTTCTTCTTCTTCTTCTTCTTCTTTTCTTCTTCTTCTTCTTCTTCTTCTTCTTCTTCTTCTTCTTCTTCTTCTTCTTCTTCTTCTTCTTCTTCTTCTTCTTCTTCTTCTTCTTCTTCTTCTTCTTCTTCTTCTTCTTCTTCTTCTTCTTCTTCTTCTTCTTCTTCTTCTTCTTCTTCTTCTTCTTCTTCTTCTTCTTCTTCTTCTTCTTCATCTTCTTCTTCTTCTTCTTCATCTTCTACTTCTTCTACCTCGATACACGTAATAATGTTAAAGCATGCGTGTTTTATAGCAAAGATGCACCATTTGATGTAGGTACACGCGCTCATCCATAACAACCCATTATCTAACGTCCACTGTAACACCGTACATCATTGATGCAACTATGCCACTGCTTCACAAGTATTATAAGATCAACTTACACCATTTTGATTGAAATTATCATGCAAGTATTATGACTTTGTGTACTCCTCATCAAAATGCAGTAAGATTGCATATGCCGGAAGAAAACGACATGTTCTGGGCGCTCATTTTCAAACAATTCCAAATATTTTGTTAAAAAGCGAGCTGTTGAAAAGTACCTATTACATCACAAGCTTGTTTGTCAATTCACAGATATTGTTCTTCTTAATTAATTCCTTCTTGGTCCGGTCATCTTCTGCCTCTTACTCATCTTATTCCCCTGTTATTTATCTTCGTCTTTTTCTTCTTCTTTGGGGAAATAGGAAATGGATAACCTATAATAAGTATTAGTAAATATCATTTGATATATTATTTATCTCTAATTAAATATGGTGTAAACGTATAGCAAGTTTTTTAAAAGCAAAACTGATCAGTAGGGAAAATTTGAATGATCTAAAAAGATCAAAAAGTAGTGTACACAACCAAGGAAAATAAATGTTAAAAACGGTTAAATATGTACAACAACATCCAAAATTTAGGTTTAAAAAGACAAATCAACCAACGTTTCCGGAACATAAATAAATTCCTTTTGCAAGGTAAAAACAAGTAGCACTAGCAACTAGCACTGCAAGTAATGTAATGAGAAAATATGAGAAAAAATTAAATCACTTGCAGTGCTATAAAGGGATGTTTTTATGCTGCCGAAACGTTGGTTGTTTTGTCTTTTAAAACCTAAATTTGTATGTTGTTGTACATATTAAACAGTGTTTAACAAGTTTTTTAGGATATTATTGTGAGTTCTGTCATGTGCAGTTAACAAAGTGCTGCTAACAAAATGCATACAACTAGAAAGAAAAGGGCAAGGTATACCAACTTGACGTGGGGAAACAAGTCAAATACAGAGGTACGCAGAGGTGGACAAAAAATGCATACACAAATCCAAACACAGTTTTAGAAGTTCTACATTATAGTAGTGGTTCGCGCGGATCATGTAGAAGTTGGAGCATGTAAAGACATGTAAAGTAGTATAGAATGATTCTAGTTTAGGGGTGTTGGTAGATGGTGGTACTGGTGTAATACGTTGATGCCTCCTTGTCTTCTTTTAAGGATTCCACTTTGTAAACTGCCAGATATGTAAGGCTAGATCAATGTTTAATTCTATCGTAAGGAGGAGCACGCAGGATTGGTGTTAGGATGCAGTATTGCTTCAGGCATATTATCTCCGATTTGTCTCATCAGGATTAGTCTGATCTCCGTAAACATGCAAATGTCAACTCACATGCACGGAAGAATCATGCGATGAGGCAAAAAACAAAGACCTCAACTTGTGTAGTCTTAATTATTAGTATTCACACGTTCAAAGTCACTGCTTTAACACTGTATTTATTCGTATGCTAATGATGTGGTCGGTATATAGGAAAGTCTTTTGTTTTAGGTTTAACCATCACAGCCGTCCTACCATATACATATGAATATTAAAAAGATTAGAATAGCTTAATTTAGATTACGTTAGGACTTCACACATAAGCCTTTCATTGAAATTCATATAAAATATCTTTTTTGTAGATGTTTCAGAGCTTTTTCCTCGACCTTCACTTGTAAATTTACATACGATTCTGGTGTCTTCATTGTACACTGCGATATGTATGTTATTGTCTGATGGACGTAACTTTACTATAATGAAAGACAGAGATGAAAAGACTAGTTCGCGTCTGAAACTCTGACAACTAGACAGAACATGTCGTAGTGCGCAGGTCGGCAACGAATCACGGCGCGCCTTTGCCCTGACGTCAGACGCGAACTAGTCTTTTTATCTCTGTCATTTATTATATAATGCACTCATTCATTCTCGTTTTTTGTAGATGTTTCAAAATAATTCAGAGCTTTTTCTTCGACCTTCACTTGTAAATTTACATAAGAAACTGCGATATGTATGTTATTGTCTAATGTCGTAACTTCACTAAAATGCACTCATTCATTCTCGTTTTTTCACGTTTGAACGTAGCGTAGGTATAAATATTGCAGTTTTAAAGTGAGTTTTAGAAGTGCAAAACTTTTTGTTTTTGTTCTACTTTTGTTTGCTTCATTATGATTAGATTTAAAAGTCATTAACCTAAATTTCAAATAGTCTCGGCATAAACAATTTGATTTAGAAATTCGCTAAACATTATTCTTGCAACAGATACACAGATCAGTGCTTAAGATTCTGCCAAAGGCGGTGACTTACGAATTATGAATCTAAACGCCTTCAGCTAAATTAATAATGAAAAGAAACTTTATTTCTTGAAACATTTGATGAAAACATTGGTAAAGGGTAATCAGTTGTTACATTTTCATTATATTTAACCAAATCCTATGTTAACAACACAGAATAAATCATTACAATAACCAAATTGGTAGTTTTTTACATTAAAATAACGCCTCAGTTTAGAATCCGAGGCAAATAGTTTGTGTTGAGTATGCACTAGAAGAGAGATAGTGAGTTAACGTAAAACGAATCCAAGGGATAAAAGGAGATACATCTTGATGATATTCAGTGATTCCAATTCCTCTTGTATTTAAATCCATCGGATAGTATACACTTACAAAGGTTAGGCCTTTACCACACACACGCTAAATATACTACATAGCTCCAACACATCACATAATTTACAAATATATCAAAAATTAAACTTTCATAGTACATTATTAGAAATATGCATGAAAATATATTTAAATGAGGATAAACAAACCTAATATTTGTGAAATGGTGATTGCGATAGCGTGAAATTTTACGAAAAGTGTTAAAATTTGGTATTTTGTCAAGTTGAAGTTAGATCAGCATGCACGGAATAGTTGGAATCAGCACCTGAGGCTTGGATCAGGGCAGAGATCCTATGCCTATGCATATTACTGCAAGCTAGAAGCGATTTGTAAAGCTTTCCTATGTGGTTTTGCCTAGTTAAACAGGTAGAAATGAGGTCGCTTGAATATCAAATCATGTACATGTTCTTACACGAGAATAGTAAATGATGTTTTTAACTATTTGTGGTTTTGTTAACTTGTCACGTGGAAGTTTGTTAAGATTTGACGCAGTGAATGATGAATATTTCAGAATGCTTGAATACAAATGAACTAACAGGTAGTTTACTTGTGAATTTGTGAACAGTAGTGGTGCACGGTTTGCGTACTTTCTTTAATTCAATGTATGTATTATTTATTTGATTCAATGGCGATGCAAAAGGTTGGAATGAATAAAATCAGCAATAAGTTTTGATAAAAATAAGTTTAAATTTGTCAAAATGATGCCCGGGCTGTATTTTGATTGATATGATGACAATTGTACCCATAATAGCCCGAGTATAAACACACAACCTTAATGCAATGCGTTTTGGAGTAAGAGGCACATTAATTTGAAGAAACGAAACAGCCCTGGCGTACGATGCCGTTCTCTTCTCATCTTTTATTAGCTACACCCTTAAATCTGTTCAAGGTGGTACTACACCCCTTGATAAATTTTAGCATTTTTCTCAAAATATAATAACACACTGGTAACAAAAGTTATGTATATTATAGGGGCAAGGAATCCAGTTACTACACTGGAATTTCAGTCTCAAGACAAGCGGTACGTTATTTATGATAAGAAAAGAGGTACCGCTAGAATGTACCTCATTTCTCAACATATATAATGAACCACTTGTCTTGAATCACTGAAATTTCAGTGAAGTAATTGGGTTCCTTGCCCCTATAGTATACATAACTTTTGTTACCAGTGTGTTGATTTTTTTTTGAGGAAAAATGCAAAATTAGTCACAAAATTTATCAGGGGGTGTAGTACCACCTCAACTACAATGATCTTAGGCCTAATCAATCGTTCATAGTGTGTAAGAAAAATGTGGAGTTCGAACATGCTCAAGTTTAACAAATAATGGAGATATTTAAACAAAGTCAGTGTCGATTTTCTAAAGAGCTAACTATTTCGCGGAACAATAATTGATTCGTATACAATACGTAAAGTCGTATACAATTTTAAAGAGGGGAATTAAACAGTGAAATTACCTCTTTTTGTTCTAATGCTTTTATACAAGCTACGTTTATACAAGCTATCAAAAGAGCTAAGTTGATTTCTATGTTAATCGGTCAATTGCATCAAAGGCTTTCGATAAATCAATGGAAATTTAAGGTATACATTTATCGTTTTGATCAGATGAAGGTTGATGAATTGCGATCTTGATCACAAACGACCATATTGACCAACACTGACCAAACTGATATCCAAACTCTTTATTATCTTAAAACTTTGTTTACCTTTATCGCGTGCTCTTTCACCCACAAATATAATATATAACCATTTACCTGCGAACTGATTTTACATTTCATGACTCTTAAAAGGTGTGATTTTACATTTCATGACTCTTAAAACCACATCAAAATGCTTTTAAAATCATCCGATCATGAAGGTAGTCCGATGAATAGAAATGGCAAAATAAGCTATATATCTCACATAATGTTGCTGCGATTTCCAGTTAATGTCAAAGTATATATATAGGATTGTTAAGGCCTTTTTGATGCAATCAACTAAACTGAACTTGTGAGCGCAGATTAAGAGCAGTATTGTTTCAAATATGAGAAACAATATTTGGATAAAGTTAAGAACTCCTCGTCTGTATTTTGCACAAATGTGTACTATCTCGCAGATCTCTGAATTGCTCTTCATCTGTGACAAAAATATGTCCAAAAAAGACCAACAATTCAGCATATCTTTGGTTAACTTTATGGTACTCAGTATGGTTTTTTGCAGTCCGCATCTGTCACAGCGTTCAGTCACCTTCAGGCGTATACGGCCACTACAATAAGGCATAAACGCTACGAGATGAGAGATCCCTTTGTGAGAAAACAAAGGGTCAGCGTAGGGGTCAAACTGAAACAAAATTCCACCTAATCCACCCCAAATTTTATAATAAGACACGCCCTAAGGCGAATTGGGAAACTATAACCGCATGGGGAGGATGTTTTGTTATATTATTACTAATATTTGTAACAGTAATTTTCATAATGTAAATAACGAATGGCTGATTTTGATGACCAATCAAAAACGTGTTTATGTTTTATTGATAATTCACTTTAATTCTACTTTAGACGGTAAAATCCACCAAATTTGGACACATATGTGACGTAGATTAAAAATAAAAATGTTCGGGTCATCCAACGGGTACAAAAAGTTACAAAGGATTATTTAATCATTATTATTAAATCCATGAAATGTTTTTATGATTAATAATTTCAAATTGATATGATTCGTTCCGGCCAAATCAATATGACATTGAGTTACAATGCTGAAATTAACTCGTTCCTAGGATGTTTAAAGATAAATGCACTTTCTAATTTTCTCTTCTCTTCTCTTCTTTTTTTCTTTTTTTAATTTCGTCGGTATGTTTAACTTACAGAATCAGAATCAGATTCCTTGGCTTTCGCGAGACTTACAGAATCAAAATCAGATTTTATTGACAACTGCTGAACATACAGTGTAGTCAAAGTTACAAAACAATATAACAGACAGTAAAAGTATAAAAAGTTTTTAGATTAAAACTATCATTTACAAGTAAATATTTACATTATCATTGAAACCATGTTTTTTTGACCCGTTTTTTGTATAACTGTATTTCAAATTCAAAATTTCAGAATGTATTATAGTTTAATGAACCCTTCTACACACTTGCTATGAAAATTATCAATGCAATGTTTGCCAAAGCTCACTACCATTCGCAAGATGCTGTGAACTACCAAATCGCAAGACTTTAAAATAGTGTCTAAGCTTAAGGAGGAAAATGCATGTTGATTCAAGTTTGGGCATCATAGGGATTTTTAAACACATTTTCATGCACACTTTTTGCCAAAGCTCACTACCATTCGCAAGATGCTGTGAACTACCAAATCGCAACAGTTTAAAATAGTTGCTAACCTTCAGTTGAAATTAATTTCCTACTAATGGGTCAAAGTAATCGCTAACTGCAATTAAGTAAAAAAGTGATCTGAACTCTTACAAATCAGCTTTTATAATAACCACGCTTCATGACATCGGGGATAAATTTCATTTTAAAATGAAAACTTTCAACAATATCTATATTTGGGTTGAAAATTAGAAAATGTGTCTGGTAGTTGGACGTCGTGGCGCGTCATATTTAACAGCTAATTAAGTAATTTGTTTCACTTATTATCACTTTAACGTGAACTAATAAGGAGATATGGCTGAGTGCAAGTGCACTTTAATGCTTTGCCTGCTTGTCATATATTTTTAATATAAGAAGTCCAAGATTTGAGATATTTTCTCAAAATTCAAAGAGCTATGTAAAAGATCACTATACTCATACCGGCCTTGTTTGTACTCGTTATAATGCATATTTTGTCATGCTGGTTCCAAATATAGGAATGAAAATGTACAATTCGGAAAGATTTGAAAATTTGGAACTTCGTCTGCCAACACCCGACCCGAGTGAAGAGAGTTTGAATCCTTTACCCACGCAGCAGCTATACATAGTTTAAAACATATCAAGCAAAATTTTGAAATTAATCTGAAAATAACACAATATACAAATTAATACATTCATATATCCACTGCAGTTCTAGGATTGGCTGAGTTTTCAAAGATTCCAACTTTTGGTGATAACTCTCTAGTCTGAAGGTTCGCTAGTCCGAACACGTAATTTAACATTCGCTAGTCCGAATTCTGAAAAAGGTTCGCTATAGTCCGAATATCGGGTTCTCTATTCCGAATATATAATAAGGCTGGGTAACCCTAACCCTAAACCCTAAACCCTAACCCTTACTCTTATTCTATATTCGGACTAGCGACCCTTCGGAGTAGAGAACCTTCGGACTAGCGACCCTTCGGACTAGAGAGAAGTAACCGGCGCAACTTTTAGTATTAGATCGTGTGGAAAGTGTGTCTAATTTTTTAGGTTTGACAAATATACATAATGATCTTTTACAAGTGCGCATATATTCTCGCCAGCCAGATGTTCTCAGGGAGGCAATAGGGGGACCAGAGTTTGACACATTGCGCCTTAGAGGCACACAATCTTTTCCCCTTTACACAAATCGAAATTTCCGAAACTAACCCAAACTTCCTGAAAAGATTTGAAGTCAGTACAAGATGATATAGTTAACTGCCATCAATAGATCTGTATGCACGGGTTAGTGTAGCTGGTAATTAGGAAGGCTAGTAATCGAATTATTCTTTTTATTATATCTTTATTCCCATCATCCACTGTGGTGCCTTGCAAGTGATATCCAATGGAATGATAACTTTTTTGTTGAAGCATTATGGCTATAGCATGCAGAACATTATTATATCCCGCCACACTCACACACTCATCCACCACATACACCCCTTCCAAAACGCACACCCCCACCCGTAACACACACCCCGCACCTACGATCAATAGCATGTTTTATAAGCGTTGTTAACAATCAATTTGTAAGTGCTCTTTAGCAAAGTCATAGTTCAATGAATTTACAACCGTATGACAAAACAGGCGAGATTTGCAATTTAAAGAGAATTGGCCATTGCTCATTCTAATGACGCTAGCGTATAGACAATATAAGTGTGCCTTTTCATTTAATGACATAAATAAATTTGATAAATATTATAAGGAACTCTTGAGGTTTTAAAACCTACATTTTGGTCAAAAAAAGTGCTTGGATAAATAGTTTTTAACAGATTTACCACACTCGCCTTGCTACATTGAATTACGTTATCTGTTGACCTAGTGACGAAAAGTATTTTTATGGGGAAGTGTTAGCTTTCGTTTGATATAAAAAAAAATCTGATTGGATGAAGGGAACACAGAGGCCTATTTTCCAGCTAGAAGCTCCACAGCTTATACGATGCTAGGCACTCAACCGTGTAGTACAATCAAAGACTGCGATGGAGACAATTCACTGCTTGCTGTTCTCTGCTTGGAAGCTCTTAGACGAAAATGTGTGCTCAGGTGTATCGAGGTGGAAACTGTGCGTAGATGGTTTATAAGAGAATCGTTTTTGTATTGAAACCTTTCCATATGGTGTCAGCGAATGGAAACACTCTCACTTACACCCACAAAAAACACTCTTGGAGATTCATTTCAGGTTTTGCTGGCTTTTTAGAGAGCATCAGGGATCCCAAAGATCATTTCATGATTCCTTCCAAGAACCACCAGGGGTTCTCCTGAGAGGTCAGACATAATGATCACTCATTTAATTGAAGTTTAAGACATTTATTACATCTATAATTCGTTGTTTCATTTTTTTCTCATTTCGATTTCAATTTTAAATATTTAACAATCGATTAATAAACCGGTACTCCATTTCTTAATTCATCCATACTTAATGTCAAGTCGTAATTACATTGCCCATTGTTATGGGTGTAGTCATTTAATATTCATGACTGCAGTTATTCGATGAAATGCCTATAGCTTCCAATTTATAATATTGAAGTTATTTCTTGCAAAGTCAATTAAGTTATCTATCACTAGGATCCACAACATGCTCATCTACCAGGGACACAGTTCTTTAACCCCAATACATTTAAACATTTATTGAATGACCTTTGACAATTCGTCGTCTGTATTCCATAGTGGCGTATAGTGGGGCGCCGCGAATAAACAACTTTTCGAGGAAATCGGGTTTGAAGAAATGCCAATTTAAAATCGAGTTGTGTAAATCAGACATTCATTATATTTTGTAAATGATGAAATTTCTGTAGTAAACTAAATAGATGTGTAATAACAAGTTTAAATAGATTGAATTTGTGCTCAAACCCATTATATATTTTCAAAGTAAAGAAATCAATACTTAAATACGATCATTGTAAACCGATCATCATATATTTTTCAAAAGAAATCAATACATACTATTGCTGGCAAACTGAAAACAAAAAGCACAAAGCTATACGTCACTATGGAAAACAAGCAAAACGCAATACCCTAACCTAACGTTAACCTTACGCCACCTCGGTCGCCGTGTAATCCTTATGGCGTTACTTTTCGTCGTTTGTATTCCATAGTGGCGTATAGGTCTGATACGTCACTAAGACGTGTACGCCACTATGACATACTGTTTTTCATTTTTGCCGATATTTCATATTTATAAAATGTGTACAAAAAGTGGCGTATGGTCGATACGCCACTATGGAAAACAAAAAATTTCACTTTGTAACTATATGCCACATTTAATTAATTAATTACTAATTAATTAGCTAGTTTTGACTGATGAGACTTAGAAAAATGAAAGAAAACATCATTAAAAACATATATGCCAATTTTCAAAAAATGACCAAAAATCACTATACGCCACTATGGAATACAGCCGACGAATTTGGGTACAAAAACTCATACTCTGCAACTTGAGGTCAAATTTTGCACGATGATTGTTTAATTGAGGTTATTGAACTATGCCATTGGGATGAGGCCTTTGTGGTCCATTGTCTATACTAAACCTGAAATGAGACCTTCTTTTATAACTTTGCGCGTCAGCCCGGAAAAGCGGGTCAAACTTGTAATACATTGAATGCACTGTTTATTGGGTACATTATTTCACTAACACATAAATTCAAACTCATAACTGTTCCATAGGACTCATCAAACCAACGGGGTCCCGATTTTTTCTTGTCGCCGTAAAGCGCTCAACAAAATCGTCGAACGGCTCAATGCAATTGTCTGCACATCGCCGTAAAGCGCCGAACGGTTCAATGCAATTGTCTGCACATCGCTGTAAAGCGCCAAACGGCTCAATGTAATTGAATATATGAATACAAAAGCCACCTAAGTCCATACTTTGGCCAAATTGAGTTAAGCATGGGAAATTGTTGCTATACATAGGCCTGTCATATGCATGAAAGAACAACTCAAATTCATTCTCTGTGTCTATTGGGCATGTGAAAAATAGCATGTATGAAAGAATCACACAATTCCATGATTTGAGTCTTGTAACACATTGATTGAAATCCAGTATGTATAAAAGTCCACTTGTAACACATTCATTGCTAGAGAATGACTTTTGAACAAAAAATGGGTTTAATAAAGGAAAGTGTGTGGTTTATATTACATGGCAGAATGCTTATCAACAGTATACATACCTGTGTGCTTTATTTTGTATTATCTTACTAGTGGTAATCTCATTCTAACATTGTTGTCTTTGTATATGATTCAAAAAACCAAAATTTAAAATGAACCCCACGAAGTCCCTGAAATGCTAATCGTCATACCTAAATACAGGTTAATCCGCTCATTTGCACGTAAAACTTACCATATTGACCAGGTAAATCTAACTGAAGGAATTAAAATGATACACGGGTTTTTCTCTCAAAATAACTTCGCATGGACTTAGGTGGCTTTTGTATTCATGTATTCAATTGTCTGCACATCGCCGTAAAGCGCCAAACGCCGAACGGCTCAATGTTATTGTCTGCATATCGCCGTAAAGCGCCAAACGCCGAACGGCTCAATGTAATTGTCTGCACATCGCCGTAAAGCGCCAAACGCCGAACGGCTCAATGTAATTGACTGCATATCGCCGTAAAGCGCCAAACGCCGAAAGGCTCAATGTAATTAAAGCGCCAAACGCCGAACGGCTCAATGTAATTGACTGCATATCGCCGTAAAGCGCCAAACGCCGAAAGGCTCAATGTAATTGTCTGCACATCGCCGTAAAGCGCCAAACGCCGAACGGCTCAATGTAATTGTCTGCACATCGCCATAAAGCGCCAAACGCCGAACGGCTCAATGTAATTGTCTGCACATCGCCGTAAAGCGCCAAACGCCGAACGGCTCAATGTAATTGTCTGCATATCGCCGTAAAGCGCCAAACGCCGAACGGCTCAATGTAATTGTCTGCATATCGCCGTAAAGCGCCAAACGCCAAACGCCGCAAATCGCCAAACGGCTTAATGCAATTGTCTGCCCATCACCGTAAAGCGCCAAACGCCGCAAATCGCCAAACGGCTCAATGCAATTGTCTGACCATCCTTTGCGCCCATTTCAGCTCAAATATTTGTTTCTATGATTTGTGGCTGAGATGTTTGTTCAATTATGACGTCATTAAGGCAATAATCTGGGGATGTTTGCACTTTGTTGGTATCAACATATCCATTGGTACGAATATCATAGACATTGGGCGTTTTATAGAGTTAGACATCTGACGTTTTATATAGAGTTAGAGAGGTTACAAAATTGCTTCAGTTAGATGAAGATTGAAGGACTCAAAATGTGTCGTAAAGGTTAGTGAAATGTACCTCTGATTATACTGCTTGAAGGGCAATAATATTCTATGCGTATTATGCAAGCGTAGTCCGACGAGTAGGACCTTTTTTCTAAGTTACCAGACTATTAAAAAATACTCATCCTCAGCTCAGACAATGATCACTATCTCACATGGCGCAAGAAAGACGAATCGCGAAAGTCCAGTGACCGCGCCGCACGAAATGTTTTCGGGAGGGGCGGTTAGTGGATTTTTGTGGTTAATCTTTCTTGAGTCAGAGTATAGTTGGTATACTAAGAAAAAAACAGGTCCTACTCGTCGGATTATTCAAGCGACGTAGGCGATAAATGACGTAAAGTGTGCCAACATTTTCAACTGATAGGAAATTCAAATTCCGCATTGTTTGACCGCTATTACCGTGTTCACATCGTTTTCCGCCATTCATTCAACATCTTCCATGCAATACTTCTGGAAGCCGACATTTTTTATTTCATATGCTTGTAGTTTATCAGACGTTCCAGATCAATGTAGCTTCTATAAAAACAACACAAATCAAATATCATAGTTGCTTAATGTTAACGTTCTTTCAAGTATAATTTCTTGTCCATAGATTTCAAATGATTGAGCAAAATACTTGATAGAAGCACGTTAGGTGCCATTTCCTCATTAGCTCCCCTGAGGCCTGGGTGACGATAGATCGCCCAATTGGGAGCTTTTTCCGTTCCAGTCTTTCTTTGCGCCAATCTCTAACTCAAAACATATGTGTATTGGGCTCAGCTTCCCAAGAGGAGCCCTTCAATCAGAGATAGGATAAGAGGCAACCCTGAAATGTACTTTTTATACTTCTTTTTTTCTTCTTCTCTTTTCCCGTCTATTAGTCTCTCATTAATATCAAAATACGTAATAGATGAATATAAGTTATTTGTAAAGTTCAAATTGTTCAGCATTCTTTATCAGTTATAGGTTTCGGCATTAACTATTTAATTGTTAATGCTTCAAAATGTTAAGTAAACATAGAACATTTAACTCTTCACGCGGTTGTCGACTGCAGACGACAAGTTAAAAAAAAAATTTAGATATTCAAAAATTTCAGAAATGTAAATTTTCATGACCATATTTGGAATCAGCATGAAATATGCATTAAAATGAGTACAAACAAGCCTAGTATTGATTCAGTAGTTCTTACGATAGCTCTTGATATTTTGAGAAAATATTTCAAAACTTGAACTTTTTCCATGGAGGCGCATGGATAGCACGCAGAGCATTAAAAACGGTACCATGCATGATAAGTGACAGACTTATGGTAGGATTTGTCACTTGTTGTTTCCATGCTACATGTCTTATTGGAAGATGCTATGGGATTACTGATACAGATTATACTTATCTACATTATTCAGCTCTCTTCATTTTTTTCTGGTTTCGAATTGACTCAGATCACGCGCTTTAATATTTGATGGAAGTGTTTTTTCTTTGCGTTTGATCTTGTCTTGTTCCTTTTAAAGATCATGATGTACATTAAGTCAAAATGTGGCCCATCACCAAATGTGCATGATGCGAGATTAATGGCTATTCATTCAGACATTCAAAAGTTATTTATTTATCCTTTTTTACTATTCATTTATTTATACTTTTTATATGGAGTCGTCAAATATCTCGATGTATAGGATATTAACCCCGTGAGAACTACCTGCCGATTGGCCAAAATGAACATTGTGTCCAATGTTGAACCAATCAAGGAGGGTATTAATAAGATCATCTGCAAATGCAAGTTTGGCCATAAATAGTTTAAAGCCTAGTCATAATTGGCAATTGAAATGAGCATTAACCAATCAGAAATGCTGTTAGATGACCAGTAGTGTCCAGGGGCTTAAACAAGCGATATAAGTCACTACAAGGTCATTAATATAGGACTTTAAGATATGGCAAAATATTGGAGCCATTTTAGATGTGCATATGCATAGAAATCTTTTACAGGGATCTCTTAGGACTTTAAGTATAAATATACTAGAGACTTCATAGAAATGCTTTGTATAGTGGAAAAACAAATCTATGTTGCACTAAGCTCCAAGGTCAGAGAAAACATGGCTGGATTGCTTAGACTAGACAGTGTACTTCGGTTATATTTATAAATGCGCTTTTGTAAATACGCACGTGACCACCTCCGTGAAGTCTCCAAGTGACCTTCTACATAGCGAGTGGTCTTCCTATACATTTAAATGCAAAGGCGGAACAACATGAGACTGCTGTGCAGCAAAGTTGTCATTTTGTTCAACTTTGTGATTATCGTTTACGTGCTTGAATATTTTTTCCGTCGTCAAATACTTTCAAAATGTTGTTTTTGATAACATATTACAAATTCGGAACTGCAAAATGTGTAATAAATTTGCAATTCAATTAATACGTAAATATTTATCTACAGAATTCCTATCCCTTTCTGTATAGTGGTCAATGCATGAGGATTTGGTCACGCTTGCTGGTCTGAGTATGTCGTACCCATGGGTCACGTGTGTATTTATAAAAGCGCATTTATAAATATTTATAACCGAAGTACACTGATCAGGGTGACCTTTTGTTCCAAAAGGTAAACTTTGTCATTTTCTCCCAAATTAGATCACATCGTTGAAGAATCGTCCGAGAATCGGAGAAACGTCTTTCTGAGTATCAAGGCTTCACCAGGAAAAACCTTATATAAATGTTTAATATCAATAAGTTGTAATTTCACTCTTATTAGTAATAAATAGTTTACATTTTAACCCACGAACTGATTTTATCAAGACAACATTATTAAAGGAAACTGAATAACTCCCAGGAAAATCTACTTTAAAGCAGGCCAAATAAAAAGGAAATCAAAATTTCTTTCGAATCAAAGCAATTTGCCAAGAATTCCAATTTGATAATCTTTTTCAAAAAAGCCATAAACTTAAGTGATTGTGCGTTGAAAGATGTAATTCATTATTTAATGAGATATGTGAACAAATATGCCTAAGAACTTAAGATTTGTCCAAAGGAATTAGCGCATAAGCCCGTACCGCATAGCGACCATGACTGTTGCTTTTGTAAGAGTCCGCAAACATGTAATAATATTACTCGTGTTTTAAGCATGTAAGATTTCAGAATTTTACGTAATTTTTCTTGGGCATTTCTTAGGGCCAGTATTATGTGAGACGTTTTGCCTCCACAATGCCTTTTGCAGAATAACTCCTCTCCACCCGGGTGTATGGATACCGGCATTCTTAAATGCTGAGAACTAGAAGGAAACAGACTCACTGTGGAGGAGGTGTAGCGATACCCCTATAGCAACATTACATGGAGGAGTCTGGCCCAATCGGCCATGAAAGAGAGATGGCACTCCGATCACTGTTTATACAGGATCGTCTCCTTTACCGTTACCTTTATGCCTTTGAGAGAAATGAAGGGATAAAGGGATAAAGTTAATAATTTCTAACTCGTAGGGAATTGAAAATTTCGTTCTTTGATGAAATCAAGCAGGCTATTTCAGTTGTAATCCATACGCCCCATTTGGAGGACATGACCGTAAACTTATTCAATAGAAACTTGGTATAATCGGCGAGAATCCAGGTTTCTCGATCGAGAATCCAAGTTTTTCAATCGAACAAATCTGGTTTATCGATTGAACAAGCAGGTACAAGACTGTCTTGTAGATTCATGATTGCATCCTGGACGTCTAATGTAAGGTGTGTCATCTTACGCTACCCATGTATGCCAAGAGGCTCAAAACAATTGATACGCTTAGGCACAACATCTTTTTGGTCCTATAGCACTATCGGTGCCCAAAGAGGGACCGGTGACAATTTTTATCGTACCCAGAACATTTGTACAGCTCAATCGTTTTTTATTTAAATGAAAACAATAACACTATGCAACAGATAATTATTATGCTTGATACAATTTATTACATCTCCATGGAGTGATGTTAAGAGTCATCGGTACCTAACCGCTCAACGATAGTTCTATAGGACCAAATTGGATGTGGTGCCTCAGGCCACCCATGTATGTCAAGAGGCTCAAAACAATGATCCGCTTCATTTGGTTGGCTCTTTGTGATTCTGGTACTGTGATTTTGTCAATTAAAATTACCGTGAAATTCTTGGTCTTCCAGGATTGCATCTTGAACGTTCAAGATGGTCATTGGTATAATCTTAGGCGTATTTGAGCCTGGTCATCCATAAACTTCACTGACCCAAACACAAAGATCTCCCCGTGCAAAGAAATGACGGATGGAGAATGTCCGATTCCCATTTCAATTATATATAAAACCGAACTTTACCAAACAGACATGACAAACGTTACGGGTGACTATAAGTCGTGTAAAATCATATTGTGACAGATATGTATTCGGTATTAGTAAGCAAACTTCGTCTCTGCTGAGGAGTGGTCATGGTTGAACTCATCTTGATCCATATTAAGACTATGAGGGATATATTTGACTTGAAATCAACTTAACTCAAGATTACCTCACCAGCTACTGGTGTTTCATCTTGTGTCATTGTAAACACATCCAAAAAGAGAGTACCCACTACTTTGAGTGGTGAGAGTCATTAGAATGCAAATAATGAACGAGTGGATCATTGTGGACACTATAGTCTGTCCACTATAAGATGGTACATGACCTTTGGAAAAGTACATGGGTCCCCTAGAGAGACAAAGATCAAATGGTACACTAAAAGTACAAAGGTTTTGGTAAATGTGTGGTAGCTGTAGTGAATGTTGCCACAACTTGAACATGTCCTTTCTGAAACAAAATTATTGACATTAAGTTTAAAAAGAACTGGGTCATGTGCCATGTTATGCTGAAAAACAAATCGATATGATCGATTATTCACTTGGTGCAATTGGTATAGTCTAACATGTTCCACTCACCTGACGTGAGCGGCAGCGTGTGTCATTGATCGATAAGACCCCGCCTTGATCGCTGTCTTTTCAATTTAAAGAGCATATGCATCGTTGACACCTATCCAAACATATCCTTTTCGATCGCATCACATTTCACTCAGTCGTTTAAGTCTCGAACTCCACACGTTTATATCAATGTACTCTTTCGCTAAGCGACAGGCGATTGACCAATAAGGTAGCGCGCTTATCACAACGCAACAAAAAGCGCTCGACCTCATTGGCTAAAAACCAATCGCTATCGCTTAGCGATGTAGTATAAATTCCGCTTTATTGTTTTATTGTACTCAAAGTTACGAACACTCGAAGCAGTGGGGACTTTCTTTTTTGGATGTATTTATATGATTTGTCATAGTTTTATATAATAGAAAGAATTTATTTTTCTATGGTGTCATTATATCATCAAATAGATTGAGTCACAATCTATAGGTTTTAGTAACAAAGACGTGGAGCGCTAAATACAACAGCTGCGTCTTAATCAGGCCTCGACGACGACAGGTACTATAATATTATTATACTGATTTGTAGCAATAAGTCACAATATGTTGTCGTCAATTATTAAATACATGGATCCGGTTTTTCTCTAGTGGAAGTCAGGTTTGACCGAAATTCCTCCCCCACAATACAATATGCGTATTATATAACAAAGGAGATGCATTAACCTCCAAGCTGTATCTATTGTTATGCAATATGTCTATTACCTTATGGGAAGGAATTTCAGTCATTCGGTCAACTTCCGTTAGAGAAACCCATGACCCACGTTTTAAGGACAAAAGACAAACCTCCGGAATTTAGTATGCACGGCAATGTGGAGAGCAGAGTAGGCTTATCGTGCTTATAGATGAGTTGACCTCAATGTTTATCAACAAAGGCAAGGGACTGGCATATCGATATGCTTGAGCGAACTGCATACAATCACTACACTGTTCAATAGCCTTCTTCTGATGTGGCGGTAGTTTTAAAATTACGGGTCCTGAACAAAATATTATGCGCGGGCATACTGCCAGGCAAAAAACAATGGAAATTGTGATAATGCGTGCGCATACTGCCAGGCAATGACGTCAGAAGTCAACTCATCTATAGGTAGTGCAGATAATAAGAACAACTGTTTCACATCAAATAGTTATCGGCAAGGGCCTTTCGCACCGACAATGTGGGCAATGACTGACCAACGCGTAATAAACATGCAACACCTGGGTCACGCGATACTACGCAGCTTGGTCAGCGAACAAGGTGCCGATATTTTCATGACGATCAATAAGCCAATCGGAACCCCATTACTGTATTTATGATGTAAAAGGCTTTACACGCGCTAAAATCGGCATTTAGTGTGAAAGAACGTTGGTATAGCTATGAACACGTGAGTGTGTAAATACAAAAAAGGTCATAGGTCAGGAAATAACGTCATTTCATTAATTAAACAACCAAATTCTGTTCTTTTCCCCTTTTGCGCCATTATGTAAACAAATGCGCGACGGCAATTTCGCGTAAGTTTCCAGACCTGTAACTTGAACTTCCACCAGTGAATCAAAAACTGGTTATCGCATCACAAACATGACAAATCGCGTAACCCGGGCGCGTAACCCGGGATGACACACCATTACATAATCCACTTGGCCTATTATGGGCCCTGCCTATGCTTTTGGAGCCACAGGTACAAAAGACTACTCCGTAATGCATCATGTACATGTAGATGCGATTGTAACATTCCATTTGTTCCAAATGCCACTTTTTTCACAACAATTCGTCGGCCGTATCACATACTGACGTATTTGACATTTTTAACATTTTTGAGAAAATTAGTATATTAGTTTGTTATGTTCTACTCTATATATTCACCAAAAACCATGCCTCAAAGTGGCTTAATTAGTAAGATATTAATTAATTTAATTTTGACGTATTTACAAAACCTTGAAATGTCTGTATCACATAACGACGTATTTGCCGATCACCTATACTGCGCAAGCCCAGTATGTCGTATCTGCAATTTGAAGAATTTGCCGTTTCACATACTGACGTATTTGCGCGACGTATTTGCGCGACTTTGTCATTACACGATAAAATCGATGTTTTGTCCTTTTCACATACTGACGTATTTGCGCAACTGTTTCACATACTGACGTATTTGCGCGACGTATTTGTCATTTGAACAGCGAAATTGTCATTAGTCCTTTTCACATAGTGACGTATTTTATTTAATATTGTTTTTTTGCAGAATAAGTAATGCTCTGATAGTAATAAGTGAATTATATTGAAAATATAGTATATTTGCGTTACTGCTAACCTGGTTTTAATAGACAATAATGTTTTAATCAAGATTATGAAGCAAATGAAAATCTCTAAATTTTCAAGTCCGATTTTCTCGAAATACGTATTTTGCAAATACGTCAGTATGTGATGCGGCCGACGAATTATTTGGTCCAACACATCACGCCCAATATTATAATTGAAGACAGAATTAAAAAGACTAGTTTGCGTATGACGTCCTGTCAACCAGATCAAAAATGCCGTACTGTGCAGGTCAGTAGCCAATCACGTCGCGCCTTTGGCCTGACGTCAGACGCAAACTAGTCTTTTTAATTCGGTCTTCAATTATACCAACACACATACGTATTGCAAAATTACGAAGTCCACTAATTTAACTACTTCTTCCCATACGGGCAATCCTTCGAATTGCCATTTGGCTTAATCTCATCTGATTTAATTGGCATTCGATGCAACACCATTTGTTTCATTCTCTACTTCGTACACTTAGTTCAATACGTAGACCCTCCCTCGGGTCCATGGAGAACGACTGGTAATGTAGATTACATAGCATTAAAAATCAACCCAATACATGGACCCTCCCAGTCTGTAAGCAATTTGACTTCCAGTTCCCACAAAATGCTGGAAGTTCACTTTTACGGATTTGGAGTCACGCAATCTTTCTATATACCACGTCCATGTTTTCACTACATTAACGTTTGTGTAAGCGACTAAACAACGATATTGTATCCGACCGACCAATCAACGTAGCTTGGCAGCGCGGGGATATTTGAAAAGGCTTCCCTAGCTAAATAATGTGCAAACATTTGCAAACCGCACGCGATAATATGCGCAATATGGACAATAGGCCTAAGTCCGAGTCGAGTGGTTGCCTTTTATTATTGCGCGTACCATGGGTCTATCAGACGCGTGTCACTTGAGCTCAATACCTCTCAGTTGTTGACAAGTGTCCCATCCGATCTTGCGTCACATCCCGCGGCATAGCTTTGTGCTACCATATTTGAATTGAAACTGGGGCGGGGCTTTCGTAATTGACATCGGAATCACCGTGCTTCGTTGAACGAATATTTGGAAGTGAGATCTCTAACAGATTGGACCAGTCTCGGAATCAGCGCTCAATGGAGTTTCGGACTTATAAGTCCGAGTCGAGTGGTTGCCTTTTATTATTGCGCGTACCATGGGTCTATCAGACGCGTGTCACTTGAGCTCAATACCTCTCAGTTGTTGACAAGTGTCCCATCCGATCTTGCGTCACATCCCGCGGCATAGCTTTGTGCTACCATATTTGAATTGAAACTGGGGCGGGGCTTTCGTAATTGACATCGGAATCACCGTGCTTCGTTGAACGAATATTTGGAAGTGAGATCTCTAACAGATTGGACCAGTCTCGGAATCAGCGCTCAATGGACTTTCGCGTTCACTTATAATCGAGTATATTTCTATATTGCTGCATGGTTGACTGTGGTGGGTGTAATTAGTGGCGTCGATTTGTGGATGAAGAGGAATGAGTTTTTGGCATTGAAAAAATAAGGGGGGGTAGAGGACTTTGGCTTAATCTCATCTTTTTTTTTTCATAGGGCATTATGTAATTATTTATTTACATTATCCAGAGATGGAACCGAACCGAGACTGGGGGCCAGTCTATTCAATACGTGGATTGCGTATTCTGGAACAACCCGTAGCGTACGTCGCAATAAAACGCGTGCTGTACGCGCGTGTGCGGGGTGCTAACGGACGCGCTGTTAGCACCACGCATATTTGTATAGACCTTTTTCTCAAACGTCGCCAATCAATCGATATTGGGTCCAGCATTCGCGACATCAGCACCCAAACGGAAATACCGCACCGGCGCGCGCGATCAACTTTGCGCGACGCTAGGCGTCCTGCGCGAGATTGCCAGCTCGCTGTACGCGTTTCATTCGTCACGGTGTAAAAAGTAAACAAAATTGTGAAACAAAACAAAGATTGAATTTCAAATAGGATCGCGGTTTTTCCGTATCTTTTGTATTTTATAGCATCAAAACAAGCTGGAACAAAGGTAACTAGTATACCGTTCCCGTTTAAACAATTATTTTATGGAAGCTAAAGTGAAAGATGACAAAACAGAGGAGAGAATACGCAGTATTTGGTGTTTTCATACCGTGGGCACGTGGGAAACGCACGTGTTGTTTGTTTACATCTGAGACCCCAATATCGATTAGGTGACGTCATTAGAAAAAGGTCTATTGAGTTTAGGAATTTCGGTCGAACTCATTTTCGGTAGAAAAATCCAGGATCCACGTATTGTCGTTTACTTCATTTATGCAGTAGGCCTACTTAGTTTCATTCTACTTCCTACCAGATTTGTCAGACTAGACATAGGAGGCTAGTGGCCTTTTTGCCAATTGGGCGAGATGAAAGTGGGGCAAATGACAGTTGGACCAAATAGATAGGGCACAAAGTGGTCAACGGACCAATGTCATTATTGTTATATTGTTACATTTTGATATAATGAGCATTCAAAGTAGTCAATGGACGAACATATTTTGGACTAAAAGCTTAATTAGGTCAACTGGGATTAGCCTCCAAGTACGATAGTACGTTTTGATACCAATATTGCACCACTGCCAAACAAGGTGTGCCTTGAATTCAACCTACTCGATAAGCACTACGTGATTTCATGCAGGCTAGTTATACCATGTGGGCTGAGGCCTTGTGACTTGTGAACTTTAACTCGCCAATACCCGACGAAAGATAATGAAATAGTGACGTAGCCATGCATAAAGAAGGCAAGCTGTCTTGTAAGGCAATATCAGATATGTCATTTCACATTAAACAATTCGGCAACCTATCATTGTCGTTATTAAGTAGCTCCAAAGAGATTTGCTTCGAGTGTTAAACTGTCTTACCGTCCGTATTTTCCTTCGATCCGACTTCAATCCCGATGAACTATGCAAGTTTGTATAACATTAATATGTATTTACAAACGGAAAGACATGTCATTTTGTAGTACGGAGTCTTCAAAAACAAGACAGATCATGGCTACAGAAAATATTATGTTTCTTTCCCTTATTGAAATCTTTTACCTATTTTAGTAACACGATGAAGAAAAGTGCAGTAACCCTCAGGTAGAAGTGTGGAAATCCAGGTAGTATCCGGCCCCTAAAGATGACATGAAGACTGAATGATTGTCAGCTAGGCAACAGGATGTCCCCTATTTGGATCTAGGCAACCCTTCACGCTTAAATTCCATGAAACAACTTTTAACTTGAGCTCCTCAAATTTATTTTAGGACTGCCCGTGTACTTCGGTTTCTATGGCATGGCGATGTCTCGCCCTTCTGGCCATAATATTCATGGTTTCTCTGGATTGTCTTGCTCTTTTAACCGATATTAATCATGTTTTTCTGTAGGTGGTCAGACAGAGATAAATAAAAATAACAGAATGAATAATATTTCAGGTATACCACTGACAAATGACTATGAAAGCAGTCGGCTTGCTCAATCGGAACGGTACTGGACTCAGTATAGTGGGAAACGCAATATCTGTATGCTTGTAAAGATGCGATTTCGTGCTCTCGTAGATAACTTTTTGAGAGCTATCTCACGAACTATTGAAACAATACTTGTCTTATTTGTACTCATTTTAATGTTTGTTTGTTTTTGCTGATTCCAAATGGTCATGACAATATACAATTATGAAATTGTTGAATTTTTAAAGAAAACTAGTCGACTGCAGTAGACACCCGCGTGGAGAAACTACTGATTGTCTTATTGCCTTACAAAACTATGCGAAGGTTCATTCTGGTTTACTAGGTTCTGTTTACACTCCAGACCATTTGCTCAAGTGTTGTTACATATTTCTTGTGCAGTTATCTGGGCCATCGTGAATAGTAACAATATAAATTGTGTTGCTTACATGTATTTTGGATTTAGGCTTTGTGTTCTTTGCAGTTTTGAATTGACCATAATGCACTATAAACGGTCCTCGTCAAAATGAAGGTAGAACGTATTAAAATAATAGCAGAGTACAAGAATGGTATTATAGTGTCTCTAGCTCTGCCTGTGGTTTTCTTAATTTTCACGACGATAACAACGATCTGGAGCTCGACCGTTCATTTAACATTTTCAAAAGGACGAGCACAATTCTGCTTACAGCTATAATGTACGATCTAAATGAATTTGGTTATTTTCTGTCGACCCTGATTTGTTGGCATAATGTTTACACATGTTCCAAGTTAAACATGAAACTTAAATTAAAATTAGCCGAATTTGTTGAATTAATTTCTTTTTTGTTCCATTTTACCTAATTTTTTCGGCTTAAAATGACAAGAAATCAATACTGGTACTTCGTTTTGTTAACACGATTTTTCGTCCGATACCATCGGTCATCATCAGGTGACTGATTCAGGTTGATTGGTCACGTTAGAGACGGCGATCAATACATTTCAATGCATGGTTCCCTACCTGTGCGGGTTGAAAACGTAATCCTCCTTCTGAGTCCTTCGCTTTCAGCGACGTTCAGATATTGATCGCCATCTTCGTGATCAACCAACCTGAATCAGTTACCTGAAGATTTCCGAACTTCGTGTTAACAAAACGAAGTTCCAGTATTTGATTTAATTTTGTACTTTGTGTTTACCAATTGGATGAATAAACTATACCAAGATGAATTGTTACGATATTGTTATTTCATAATGTTTGGCAAGGATAAGCAAATTTTAAAAAAATTACCGAAATATATTATAGCTTTAATGTTTTATTATATCTATGCCATTGTTATCATGGTTATATGTATAGCCATTAACAAGTGCCGAAGCATCGTTTTCCATTTATGTTTAATACCTATTTGAGTGCAACCGGGACCAAAGCCGTAGCCATGCAATATCCCCCAACCCAAAAATTCACAAAATGATCATCCATAAAATATTAAGTTTGGTAGGGGATCAAGTTCTCTGTAACTTATTGTCTTTTTATTGTTTCTATGTTGTTTTAGAACCAACAAATATTATTACAATAGTTTAGAGACTTAAAAGAATTCAAGTTCAAGTTCAATTTATAAAGCATTCATTAACAAATGGTTACAAAAATGAGACGCGCGACACTTTTAGAAAATTGTTACACCATGCACTTTTGCGTATAATTGGTGCTGTCATTCAAGAGGGCTCTTCTGTCATTCAATCAGATTTTGCAGAACAAATTCGATGAAATTTCATCAGTGCATCACTTGGTCTATTTTGGGCTATCCTATCTTCGATTCTCTTGTTTAAAATTGACCCATCAACAAGTCTGTCCGCCTTAGGATGATACGTGACATCACGAGAATTGACGAGAAGTGACATGTTTTTAGACTAAAGTAATGTTCGCCCCTCCTTCGGGATTCATCGGCTATGATAGTGCTCATCCGGTGCTTGTTACATACCACAGAATGAGCGTCTGGTCTCAATTTAACAATTTGTTATGATTTGCCTTTAGATTCAGAAGCTGTAATTCAATTTTGGATCATGTTCATATAAATAACCCTCAAGGGTTGGTCATCTTCAATCAATGATAATGATTCAATTCCAAAGCTTTAGGGAATAATCGCATCTTGCCATTTTGGTAAAAAGCAACTTGCACTTCATCAACTCTGTCCGACCTATGAGTAAGTTAATTGCCAAAGTTGAAAAGAGGAGCAAAGAATTAGTGATAAATTGTAAAATTAATGAACTATTAAGATTAACAACAAGACCATATTAATAAATACGACATCATAAATGCTGAAGTACGGTAACAATTGCGATTTCTGTAGAAGATAATAAAAGATGGCGCTCTACCGTATGTGTTTGTGACTCCAGATAAGTCTCATTTATTTTCCAAGTAGTAGCAATCACTATGCAGCACAATAGCCTCATATCAATGGCATAGTCCAATAACCTCAATTACATAATCATAGTGTAAAATTTGACCTCAAGTTGCAGAGTATGAGTTTTTGTACCCAAATTTTCAAAGGTCATTCAATGAATGTACAAAATGTATTGGGGTTTAAGAACTGTGCCCCTGATAGATGAGCATGGTAAAACAAGAATCATTTTAAATCACCTCAAAGTTGCATCTTATCCATTTTGGCGTTACCATGGTTATTCATGGGTAAATCCTTGCAGTATAGAAGCTGAGAAAATTCATGTGGCATAATTTATCCACAAACAAAGTTTAAAGCTATGGTACTATAACTGCTAAAATGAGAGCAGGAAATCTCTGGACTTTTTTCCCAAGATAAACAAAAAATAGAATTTGCCTATACCTTGTGTATATTGAAACGTAAATCAGAAAATCTAAATATTCATCTTTAATAAACTTAATTTTTACATAATGTATTAAGTACATTATGTGCAAGCATTCTCAGCAACATATAGGACCTATATTAAATGTTACATTACATTAGAGAGTTTGCGAAATGAAGTTTAACAATTTACTTCAACTTTAACGGCAACTTCACATAATCGATTGGATTATTTCTCAGTTCAACGTCTTGTCGCTTAAACTCGAGACATATGTATCAATGTTCGATCAAAATATGGCCATGTGTAAGCGACTGCCCCCTTTTGTTTGGTCAAGTGGGTTATTGGTCACACTTCAAGACAAAAGACAAATCAGTAATTTATTCTTATGATCGTAGGGCTATATTATTTAATAAAGGCTCAATTATTTAAGTCAACGTTAGATTTGTTAATTTCATAATTCCATTTTGCAACACAAAGCGTAATGAAACAGCAATTCTTTCTTTCCTTTCCCTCCTTATCTATCTTTCTCCCCTCCTCCTCCTGTTTCCCCTCCCCTCCCATCACCGTATTCTCCCCTTTCCTCTGCCATCCATCTATCCTTGCTCTCTCAAACTTCACCCACTCCTATAATACCCCACTGCAACTCCTGGGTACTCCCCGGTGGCGTTGTCAGGGTTTTCTTATAGAAAGGCATAATCCCTTTGGTTATGATATTTTATGTATTTTAAAATCTTGCGTCTTATTCTTACCTATATCAACTTCACTTCTATTTCGTGGATCGCATCATATGATACCCCTTCATTGTCATTAAGCTCTGGAACGTATTATGAAAAAACGCAAGTGATCCAAATGTAAAGCTGTTAGTTTTAAATGTTAAAACAGTTAATCGTATGCCTAATTTGGGATATGCAGTCGAAGAATATTATATTTCTGCGCATTATGTCACCTCATTTGTTGCAATGGTCCCAATATTGATGTCGCAGCGTGCATTTAAATGAAAGTAACCTAAGGTTTGAAAGTTGTGTAGGCTTGTAGCAAAATCCTATTGCCTTTTATTCAGTATCCATTGAATGAAATACGTTGGGCTCTCATAAGATTATTCTTCTTGTTTCGTGATCCCATATTAAAACATGACATCAATGTTTTCTGCTACCAACAAGGTCACAAGAAGTGGAAGGCCACGGGTTACATCTGTTGGTAACACCTCCCAATCAGGATTTTGAATCTTAATTTACCACTGAAAGAACAACTTGCAATTATAGGCCATTTAGAACCTTGTTTGTCTGAAAAAATAATGAAATCTTCATGTTTCATTTTGACATTGCGTGAATAATGATCTCAGATGTGAATAAAGAAAATTGTTATTCCCATGCATGAAACAAAAAGAATAATCCAATGAGACAATGAGAGCTGAGCAAATGTCCCTCAAGAATGGATACTGAATACAGGGCAATATGATTTTGCTGCAACTTTCAAATTTTTTGGTGCGCTGCGGCATCAATATTGTGACAATTGCAACAAATGAGGTGTCATAATGCGCAACAATAAATTCTGCTCAGACTGCAAATCCCAAATTTGGCATACGATCAACCCTTTTGGAATAGTGGTCATTCATTTTATAAGGGGGTTATTACTTTTTGGGATCTTGTTTTTACATCTCATTTAGATTAATTATAATAATATAAAGACTTTATGGAAACGGCGATATTTATCAATGGGCTATCAGTGGAAATCCATAGACACCCCTGTGGAAGAGTTAACATTAATCTCCCACACATGGGTTCTTAGTTTCAAGTGGAGTAACACATTCAGGTAATCCCATTTAAAAATCACACTCACTGTGTGGAAGATTAAGGTCGTGTCTTCCATAGATGGTGTATGGATTTCAACTTGAATAGCGAAATCCAGTATCCATGGTATCGTTCATATCTTCAGGATATTCGATATTTTTTATTTTCACGTTTTTGATCAATGCTAGCATATCTTTTATTATTTTTACGCACATTTGTTTATCATTACTAGGCACCCGGGATGAGGCATACTCATGTAATCGCAAGGTGTGCCGTGCTCAGCCCACAAAAACCTGCAAATCCACTGCACCTTTACATGAACCAAGAATACGCTCAATAACATTCAAGCAATTCCAGGTTCACCATGGTGAAATTAATCTGAAATTGAGGATGAAGTCTTCAATTCGTACCTGTGAGATCAAAGGTGCGATCACGCCAGGCCAAGCCGCAATACAGCGCAGTTGTACGACCCCCTTCAGCCTTATAAGACGGGTCATATCACTCTTGAAGCCGGGTTAAGCGGCCAGGATTTACGTGATGGTTCCCCGCCGTACGCTTTGCCAATCCGTGATGTGAATGTGTTTCGGCCGACATGTCCCGATGACATGACGGATTCAAAACTGCCTTGAACTTCACCAGGTAAATAAAAATGAGATGGATTTAGTTAAGATCGTTAGTTTTAAATTTACATATCCTACACAAAACAGTACTGTTTTGCCTTTTGCAGTGATATATAGAAAGCTTCTGGAACAAGGGAAAGCGTATGCCAATTTGCAATAATTAGCCATGGTATTAATTGTATTTTATGACATAAGTTGATCCGATGGACAAAATATTTTGCTCTAAATTACTCTGGTCCAATAAAGTAGCGTACGGGCTCATTTTTGGCCATGCAGCCGTAAACCATAGCCACAAAACTATATGTTATTTATTTTAAAAGAACACAATATGCGCCTGAAAAAACAGAGAGAGAGAAAAAATATCCAAAGCAATCAAAACCTTTTTTTACATTTCTGTAGAGATTATTACTTACATTTTAGAACTAAAAACTATTTTCCTCGATGAGAACATATTAACACCAAAACCATGGGAAAATGGTACACTGCAAAAAATATTTTACTCAACATTGAGTAAAAAGGTCACAACTCACAACTCAACAGTTGAGTAAAAATGACTCAACATTGAGCTCATGTTGAGTAATTTTTTACTCATTTGTTGAGTTGTGACTTATATGAGCTCAATGTTGAGTAACTTTTTACTCAACTGTTGAGTTGTGACCTTTTTACTCAATGTTGAGTAAAATATTTTTTGCAGTGTAGCATAGCTATACCGGCTGTAACAACTGCTTTACTCTTAACATGATGATTATAAGTTTGCATTATTTTTATAATCATAGTAAAGACCAACGTTTTCCGTTTTCTAAAAGACAAATTTCGTTTTCATGGTTTTGTGAATTGCAATACCAGCTTCCAACAGTTTACAAATTGCAAATTTGCACCCTCAACATAGACAGACCATTATCATGATTATTGGTAGCATGGATTTGGAGTCTTTAAGGCAAAGCAAAGCTTAAAATGACATAAATTAGTCTGAAAAAGTCTGAAAAAGTCTCCTCCAAAACCGTAAACTGTTTTCTACCAAAACACTGAATTCCATTTTCTTTACTGATGAAACGGAAAACTTTGGTCTCTAAATTAGGGTTTGCTTTAATGATTTCACAGCCTTTGCTTTAAATAATATAAGGTTGGTTAGTGCACCATGAATGCACGCCTAATAACTAAACCATGAATACGACGACCATTCTCAATGCTATCAATGCAATGAAATTTAGCGTCACGAAATTACAAATGCTTCTCTCAATTAACATTCATTGACATCAAGATTTAACAGATATAAAATTTTGATCAAGTTGGCTTACAATACAAGAGCCATCTTACCACCTTTGTACGTTTCTTTTTATTAAAGCCTTTCCTAACCTTCTGGTACTTAGATATTAAACCGAATCCAATATAGGCAATACTCTAACACAAGTGTTGCAAAAATCGTTCCTTATTACAATCAAATTACCCATTAATTAGCAGTTTTTGTGTCTTTGTCTTTGTTTCTAATTTCCGCACTAGCAAACCGATTCTGGTTTATTCATAATCATATGAGCGTTTGCTTAATCCCAGTTTCCAAAGTCCCACGTTTATAGGATTAAAGCGTTTCACTAGGCCGCGTAAATATTTCATTCATCGGCTACTCTCCCGTGTGTTATTCCACACATTACGGTCTAGGATTTCATCAACTAACGCTAGGCCTGAATTAGATGATATAAAGCATATAGTTTACACTAAGAAATAGTTGTTACTTGTAAAGAAACTTTAAAATAAGGGCAAACCACTTTTATCTGATTGTTATTAATCATGTTAATGATCAATGATGGGTGATTGTCTTGTGCTCCAACCCCTGCCCGCAACACAAACCCTATATCGAGGGTTCGGAACCAGAAAGCCGTAATTCATTGGTTTTTGGTCTTCAAATATTTCCTCCACAATGTCTTTTGATTTCTCTTGAATTTTGTCTTGATTAATGGACTGTATATTCTACAGTGCTCAAAATGTTATTGTAAAATAACATTGTCCGAACGTTTTGCAGTAAGTTTTTTAAAAATGTTTTTGATTGTTCGAACTGTAGCTAAATAAAAAAAAATGATGCATGTGAATGTTTGTGGTCGGATCAAATCATTCTAACTTTGCCAAATAAAATAGAGACACAAGAACAAACCATTGAACAAAATAAGAAAATGATTTAATGGCTATAACATTTGCATACGGACTCGGCTATAATAATCTTCAAACGGTTTCCAACGCTTCAAAGTTATTATATAGAAAGCATAATGATTTTGATAAATCAAATTTATTTCCAAACCTTTTGCATTAGATTGGATTGATCAAAATTCCACAGCATTTAATTGTGCAAAAATTAATGATTTGCAAGTATCAAATTTCAGTTAATTATCAAATTAACTGAAATTTTAAACTTGCAAATCACGAAATAACCTATGTGTCTTTCTTTCTCCAGCTAGTAAACATGGTAAACAAACCAACATTGTATATCGTCTCATCAGCTCGTTGTGCTTCATGGTATGTCGCATCATCAAAGCTTATGTTATCCTCATCAACACAAACCTTAAGCTCCGGCCTGGGATGCGACAAATTGAAACAAAGCTTGTGAATAACAGGCTTACCTAACTGACCTTCATTTAAAATGCTATTATACTAGTATTGTTAGACGTACAAAAATCGACCTGAATTGGTGTACCGTTGTTTTACCGTTGGTTGGTTATTATCGCCACCAGGCAATGACGTAGCCACGGAGGGGAAGGGGGCTGCAGAGTGACCCCTAACAAAATAAATCGAAAGAGGAAATCGGGAAGGCAGAGAAAGAACAGGAGGGAGAAAAAGAAAAGAAAAGAAAAAAACGAAGAAGGGAGAGGAAAAAAGAAAGAAGTGCCTCAAAATATTTGTAACTTAATTCGGAAGTTTAGAAGGTTATTTTATCTTGCTTTTTAAACATTGTTTGTCCATTGGTGTGCATTTTATGCAACATAACATTTTTCATTGTTTCATGTCGATTTCTTATCGTTTAAATGATGAAATTTGAAAGAGTACCACAGAGTACACAGAGTCAGGATACGTGCATGTTACTTTTTAACAAAATCACGACATTTGATCTTATCAAACTTATTAATTAGTAACACAGTTGCATCAATGAGGCACAGTGTTACTATAGCTATGTGATATTGAGTTGTTATGCATGAGCGAGTGTAGCTGCATCAAATGTTGTATCTATGCTACAAAACACGCATGTATTTTGGTTTGTTAGTGTATCGAGGTTATGATAAATGTAATATCATACCGTATAGACGAATCCAACGAGCCCAGTGATGGTCAGAATTCATTCGGCCATTACTGGGTCCCCTCCGTACCAAACTGGGGTAATGACTGCCCAATTGGGTGGATAAGCCGCTTAAAATCCATATTATATTGTATTGTGTTGTAAACTTTCATCATACTCTTTTGTCTACGTGTAACAAGGGATATGTAACGCTGTTTAAAATCTCCGCCAAGGCCACATCATTTCACATTAATTTTAGGTGGGATGGAGCCGACGGGGACCCAGCTATGGCTGCCATTGAGGTGTAGGAATGCGTGAAATTGGATTCCTATATAAGAAGACAATCATCCTGGCGAAGAAGAAGAAGAAGAAGAAGAAGCAGAAGAAGGTAAAAAAAAGAACAAAAAGAAGAGCAGTGACACAATAAATAATATTACCGTTATATTTAATGAAAGTTGAATACATTCAGTTTGGTACTGAAACATTTTTCATTCTTAAGGGTCGTTGTACATTGAAAACATCAACAAGTAATTTTATTTTGTAATATAGTTAGGTTAACGGTTATAGACTCTTTCAATGATAGCATAGCACGGAAGCACCTGGGTCTCATCCATACTAACATGTACTATCTAGCTGAACGGGTGGACGCCAATGTTATTGCCTTAAAATAAAGATCTAAATGTAAATGATGATCACATTATTAGATAAATACAACACATAGTGTCGACAGAATGGAAACGTGAGTGCACAACTTATTTCTTTGAAAACATGTTGAACCTAAGGGGTCTCCCCGTCAGTCCGAAACACCGTCAGTCCGAACCACCGCTAGTCCAATTTTTAAGGTTAGGGTAAAGGTTAGGGTTAGGGTTAGGGTTAGGGTAAGGGTTAGGGTTAGGGTTAGGTTTAGGGTTAGGGCTAGCGTTAGGTAAGCTTAAAATTCGGACTACCGGTGGTTCGGACTGACGGGAATTTCGGACTGACGGGGTGTACCCTAACCTAACACAACTTCGGAATGTAAAAATGCAAACAAATTCGGTAACTACTTGGTGGTTTTTCAATCAAATTTACCATACTTTGCATTGAAAATCGTGTTTAAGTTACACTTTGTAATTTGTAAATTAACTTATTTACTTACGTACTTAATTTCAATCTATATGTCCGGCGTTCAATAAAACAAGAACGTATATATGATGTTTAACAAAATGCCGATTCATATGAAAATGCCTATTTCAAATGTATAAAGTTTCAATAAGGCTGAATTGGCATCAAGTTCGATGGCGTTCGATTTATAGTGAAACTAAACGCTGTCTTCTCGCAATCAATAAAGTTATTTTTAATGTTAAGGTCGGTGGGACTTATTGGCGTTTTGACATCGGTTTTAAAAAAAATATGCAGGAGAAACGGTTTAAAATGCTTGACATGAGGTAAAATTTCAACCAAAGTAAATTATTTCCAAGTCTGGAAAAAAATTTCAGTTGCAATTTTATGGAAAAATTCAATCAAATGAAGGAAAAATCACGGAAAGTTTGAGTGAGGATGTCTGATTTTAAACTAAATTTTTTTGCCAAATAAAAGGATTTCCAACAGCCACAACTGGACAAAAAGTCCGGGACCTCTGTGGTTGAATAGCCCAATGCTTGAGAGGACAGTAAATTAATCGGAAAAATCTTGCTATAAATTCTATGAGAGTTAGTAGGTATGTAAACCAAATGGAGTAACCCGGGACCTCTGTGGTTGAAAGAGAGGACAGAATCACTCCAGGTATCCTAGTTACACAAAGGATATCATCATTGCACTGAAAAAAGATGAGACTTATAGGTTCCAGGTTCAATGACAACTCGATGTCAATGTTGAAGAGGTATTAGTGTGATTTGATGAGATATAATTGAAGACAGAGATAAAAAAAAAAATAGTTTGCGTCTGACGTCACTTTCAATCAAATTCTCTATGATCCTTGATTGGTTAAATAGCGCGTACAAGGAAGGTCGATTTATCTGGTGCCGATTGGAGAAAAGGAATAGCAGAAAATGGTGAAAAATTACGTACTTTTACAAGGCAAAAAGTAACTTTTCTAGGCATTGTTGACATGGTGCCTTCGCGAGAGAAAGTTTCCTACTATAAAGACCTAACTTTTGAGATGGTTTGTATGTTTGAAGGTGCAAAATTAACAATAAGGCACCCGGTTTTACCGCCGCGTTCAGCAACTCATATCATCACGACATTTGTAAACAAACCGTGCTCGAATTTGATTGACAGATGACGTCAGACGCAAACTAGTCTTTTTATCTTTGTCTTTCATTATAGGTGCCCTGTTCAATTCTGAACAATTCAGTGATTCGCCGTAGAAGTAGTGATGTAACAGGATTAATTACCATAGCGATAGGTGAAAACAATTTTTGAATGTATACGCTGGCGAAGTTACGTAATTAATCGGATTAATTACCATAGCAATAGGTGAAAACAATTTTGAACATACCGCGCTGCATTACAAGCAGGTTACACTTATCACCTGTATATGTCTGCAGTCATAGATTGAATACAATACTGGTCTTTTCAATTGTCGATTGGCCTATCTCGAACAAACTCGCCATGCGCGGCTGTTGAAGAACTAGTGGATTCGCCCTACTATCATGGCAATTTCTGACACGAAGATATAGGGATGATGACGTTGTGGCCCGTGTATGTCTCTGGCACTCGAGTTGTTGGTGGTTTAAAACCGCACTCGAGAAAAAAGTTTTCTCTTCTTCTTCTTTCTTTTTTCTTTCCTTCCTTCTTTCATTCCCCCTCTCCAAAAAGCAACTAGGGTTCAATAAAGTAAAATGAAAAGAAACGAAATGTTTAAATATACATGACATAGCTTCATTATTCTTCATGTATTTTCCTTTTTTATCATGTCTTTTCCTAATCGTGTCACTTGTTTCCCTGTTAACACTCCATGACCCACGTGACATCTTCCGTGACCCATGTGACATCCCATATGACCCATGACTCTTCTATTAAACTCAGCCCTTAAGTCTTGTCACTAAATGTGATTTCACTCCAAATCTATGACATCTTGCCCAAGTTAACGACAGGAATTACTTGATAGTTTGGTACGTAACACACGCGGTAATATCATTTATCTACTGACGATTGGTTGCCATGATGTTCCTATGTTCATGCTTCGTCGACTCCCCTTCACTGCCAATTATTGTCACATATAACCAATATTATAAGTACACTTACCTTTCAGTTTCAAAGCTGCTGAATATCAAAAACATCTCAAATATGTGACCTGTCATGTCAAAAGGAGACACTTTTGGGCAGGTTATCAATTTTGAGGTTTTTACATATCTTAAATATACAGATATTTTACTCCACAACGCCGTTTTCTCCAATGAAATCGGACATTCCTGAGCGAAGATATTGAGTTCGTAAGTTATGGTATTATACAATTGGAAATTGAGATATCGACCTTTAAAAATATTATTGACAATGTTGAGAGTAGGAATTACCTTGAAAAATGTCTCAAAAAATACAAGATGCCAGTTATATTCTGATCTGAAACTAGCAGACAATATTTAAAACATTAATAACATCACAAATTCGCAACAAACCAAAATTGTGAAAAAAATCATCCCCGGGTACATTTTTGGCTATTTCTCCATTTACGATCCTGCCCAAAAGTGTCTCCTTTTGATATGACACGTCACATATGTCCACACTTACAAAATGATTTTAAAATGTGTGCTTGATATCAAAATACATTTCTATTCTTTTGATTAATTTTCATAAAAAGATATGATTAAAAATATGTTGAGATGATTTTACCAAATGTATTGTGATTAAATAGTCTGTGTATTGTTTACTTTAAGATCATCCGATAATGTATATTATTAATTGTCGTCTCTGGTCCACAGATAAAGCAATATGATATCAGAGAGAAATATCAATTACTGAATACAAGAGAAACAATCAAGTGCATGTGGATTTAATCTCATTGTAATAAGATAACCGCTACGGATGGTTTCATAATCGCCATACATGGCAATGCACATATCAAAATGCATGGAAGATATGAGGTGAATACTCTGTGTGTTAGCCATAGGCTTCAACAAATTTAGAGATATTTGATATCTCATGAAGCACTGAACCAATACTATGCTTATTTGTACTCATTTTAATGCATTTTCCATGCTGATTTCAAATATGGTCATGGAAATGTACGATTCTGAAATTTTTGAATTTTTAATTAAAATTCAAACTTGTCGTCTGCAGTCGAAACCCGGTGTGGAGAGGCTTTTACCTGAGAATTATAGTACCTTTCTTACACCGTTTCCAATTGGTTGATTACGCGGTTTATTCATCTGAGTGACCAATTAAAATGCAAGTGCTGAAATATTTAGGCTTTAATAATACTCTTCAGCTCTTCCACCATTCTTGCAAATTTAACTGAGCTCAATCTTTCAGACATTACCACCATTCTTACCATGTTGCTGATTGGCTCAATAGATTATAATAGTCTTCTTGAAATTATAAATTATAATAGTTTTCGGTATAACCAATCAGCACATACTAAGAAGTAAATGTAGGTTTAGAGTTGAAATCACTCATGGGGTAAATGGTGAAAATGTTTTTAGAATACCTATCAATAAATTCATTTGGACAAAAAAGCAAATGGTGTGAAATCTCCTTGGAATTCTTATGACGACCAAATTTATACTTTGGAAGATATTAAAGTATCTTACAGAATATGAGTTTGATTGTATATATATTTATGTTAATCATGTTAATAAAATAAATTAATATAATTAAATGTAATAAGAATATTGCTACTATATATTAATTATGAATAAATTACTGCTATATTTTTTCAATCCATGTATCTCATAAAGGCCGAAGATTTATTTTACATTGGGCTTGTTAAATACGCATTTACCAAAGTTCAATATGTTTATTATGTCCTTTTCTTAATGTGGTACTACACCCCTTGATAAATTTGTGACTATTTTTGCATTTTTCTCAAAAAATAATAACACACTGGTAACAAAAGTTATGTATATTATAGGAGCGAGGAATCCAGTTACTACACTGGTATTTCAGTGATTCAAGACACGCGGTACGTTATTCATTTCTTAACATATGATAATGAACCACTTGTCTTGAATCACTGAAATTTCAGTGATGTGATTGAATTCCTTGCCCTATAATATACATAACTTTGTTACATAGTGTGTTGTTTTGAGAAAAATGTAAATTAGTCACAGAATTTATCAGGGGTATAGTACCACTTTAGTTGGCTCTTTTCATGGTCTTGTTGATTTTTATTAAACGGTTCTTTGTTCAATATAAAGATTGTTTGACCATATCAAAATGTTGGGCATAATATAATGCATGGTGAATGACGAAATTTAAAATTTGACGAATCTGCATGAATTCATTTAAACTATTATCCTTTTTGACCTCACTATGACACAACAAATTTTTCCCTTGTGTGAAAAACTATTCATGTTTATATCGATATTTCATATTTTCAATGAATTTCTTTGCCAACTAAATGTGAGATTTATTAGCAATAATAGCTTAGCGTGGACTCGATTTGACGGCTTATTAACCTCTCTAACACCTGAATACATACTTACTATTAACCTAAATGTATATTCCAGTCGCTAGCTTATGCAATTTATATTCGCCCAATAACGTTAATCGTTCTTTCCAAACCGATACGAAACGATCCTTTTCATTGGCTAGATTTCAATCGCTCATCGTTAGCGACTAAGTTCGGCTCTGGCTTAATATAATGCGACAGTGATGACAAGTTGTTGTTAACCCGTCATACTTCTACCTCACATATTGTCAACTTAGTGTAATTACCCAGGCTCCGATTGGTCTTTCAGTCCCATCATTTTCCTTTGACCTTTAACCTGTCAAGTTCAAATCCAATAAGATAACCACGTGTTCAGGATGTTATTTATTGAATACGTGGTTAAAATTATTAATGATAACTTATTAACATGTGCTCTTGCATTATAAGGATTATTGGTATAAACCACAATATAATGCTTTAAATTAAGAATGACAGTTTTTTTGCATTTTGTGAAATAAATTACCATTAATAACGTGTTCAGGCTTTTGAAGAAGTAACTTGACTGGAGCTAATGATATATTTTTAACCATATTTTAAAATACTTTGTAACAAACATATTTAGATGTGTTGCAGATAATCCATCTCAGATATTGGTATAGCTGTCTTTGATATATTATTATATGGAATGTTAACTTATCGTCGCGTCAAATGCCGTTACATCAGATTCAGATTTTCAATTCAGTCGAGATACTCAATTATTTAATGTTATTGTATGCTCTATGATTATATTGCCAAGAATTTCACTTTCATTAAAGGCCCATGCAGTGATCCCAGCGCCAGTGTAAAAATAAAATTAATTGTTTATAAATTGATTCAAAGTGATATTGTCATTTGGTATTTGGCACAAAATGAAGAAAACAGCAGTATTGATGAAGTTGAAGCCCCATTCAAATACATGTAGCTAATTACTGTCAGTATATAAATTACAGATTCATGTAAATGGCTTATTTTGTCTTAAATGCATGGCTTTCGGCAGAATCACTAGCAGGCTATATTAGCACATCTATGACAATGACAAAGGTACCAAAATCTTAAATGTTGATAATTTCAACGATCGTCCGGATAAGGAAATCACTGAATGTGCCTTTAAAGAAGATAATTACGAATAGTATGATATATCATTGAGATGTTGATAAGTATTCTTTATTGTTTCCTTTATCTTGGAAGTGTTTCAAAAGCGGGATGTTTCGCGTATTTTTGCTTCAAAAATGCACGCAAAATACGCCCGATGACACCCCTATCCAGCATTATAATTACTTATACAAATGATATTTTTATAGAGTCGGTATAACACTCTTTGCACAAATTACATCTATGATAACAATTTCAATAATGTATGCTATCCATTGTCTGCCAATTGTCAATGAATGTCTACGGGGACATGAATTAATCTATTAACACACATTACATTAATACCAATGTTCTCAACATAGCAATCCTAATATTCACATAACATGACAAGTGAACAATGTTTTAATAATGTTAATTAATATAAATTAGATCTTATAGATTAAATTTAATACATATAATATACTTAAGTGCTTGACAACATCTTGTGGAATAATCGGGGGCGGTAATTGGAATAACAGTAAGTATATAATATTTGCCGCATCTTCAATCTTGACTATCTCCTATAGAAAAACACGTAGTTTAATGCTCTGCATGCTAGCCATGCGCTTCAACGGAAAAAGTTGAAGTTTTGAAATATTTTCTCAAAATATCAAGAGCTATCTTACGAACTACTGAACCAATACTAGGCTTGTTTGTACTAATTTTAATGCATTTTTCATGCTGATTCCAAATATGGTCATGAACATTTACATTTCTGAAATTTTTGAATTTGTAAAAAAATTTTGAAACATGTCGTCTGCAGTCAAAACCCGCGTGAAGAGAGTTAAGAAAGAACACGTAGTTTAAGCAGCTGTAAACGGGGATAGAATTACAATCAACATGCTTATTGGTATTAACAACTAATACCATATTAAGACTTAACTACCATTAGCAAAATATGGTCGCAGGTATTGACTTTTGAAAATACATGATCAGATACTGATGGCTTTATCATCCATCTATGCGAGCTTCATCATGTTCAGCCATCTACGGTTACTCTGTCAACTTGTGCTTGCAAATGCCAACTAAACAAAATCTAGAACACGCTTTTTGACTTTTTATGACATGTTTACATATCTCTATATTATAACTTATTATGGAATGGGTCTTGGATGACACGATATGATGATATCGAGGTTGAACTAGAGATGTGTAGATTTGATGCCATCTGCAATTCCTTTCCAATCATTATTTCTGTTAGCATCGGACGACAGTCTCAAATTCATATCTTATATCTTCGGTTACTTTATTTTATTCCTTGTCTTTTTTGTCTTATTTTGATAAAGAAATATTTTAATAATATTTGCTTTCAGTTGGTAGTTTAATTGTTTTAACAATTCAAAATGTCATTGCCAGTGTGTAATTAATTAATAATTATTATGTAATCACCTTTTTACCCACAAATGCATTTATTATTGATGAATAAATTAAACAACCACAATACATTACGGATAATCTCTTGGTCAACTTGTTAAAACTGTTGCGATTTGGTAGTTCACAGCATCTTTGCGAATGGTAGATCCTGTGGTTCATTGCTCAATTATAGCGAGTGTGTAAAGAGAGTTTAAATATCACAGATATACTTTGGTAGGTCCTGTGGTTCTTGAGTTATGTTGTAAAGATGGCTGAAACAACGACACTAATTCATTAACAACAATAAATCAAGCAAGTTTTCAAAGTATATGATTTGTAGAATGAACTTTTGCAAAACATCAAAGTATTATTTTTCAATAATACATTGATTTAGATAATGAAAATCGATAATACTTTTGAACTTAGTTCATTTTGGCTCACCTAAACGTAAATCTCAGAATTGTATTTTAGCCATGGTATTCGTTTTAGTATAAATGTGTCATGTGCAGCGGACACTCTTTCACTTGAGTCCAAACTTCTCCTTGTCCACAGATTACCCGTATGCATCGGCAATAAGGCTGTCGGTCATTGTATATAGGAAGTGACTTCTAACTACTAGTAGCCATGGTAGCTGTCTACAGAGGCACTATGGCATAGCACAAGTAAGGAGCAGCTTCCCCGGCCACTAGGAGTTACACATCAACCTTCCCCTAGGACATGCAGAAGTCTCCTACCGTGGCTTCAAGCTATATCTGACGAATTTGGGTGACATGTACTTTAGTCTTTTTATATCATTTTATAATTTGTGAAGAAGAATTTCTTGAAATTGCAAGATGATAATGAATAAATTTCAAACAGCTAACTGTATTGAGTTATTTTTACCAAATATTATTTCTTAATAGGGTTTCAACTTTTTTCTGTGGATACCGATTCCAGTTGAAATCCATACATCAAGTACGGAAGATATGACTTTAATCTCTTACACAGGGTCATCCATGCAGGTAACCTCATTCACACTCCCTATGTGGAAGAATAAGGTCATGTCTTCCATAGAGGGTGTACGGATTTCAACTAAATTAGAATAGCGCGAACAAAACAATGCGGTCGTATCTTTTCACGGAACATTTATCCCACCAGTCCGCACCACCCATATGAAAAGATTTCATCTGATCACATGGAAGACTATTTTGAAACACCAACGCTTCAAATATGTTCGTAGCATCGGATTGCTTCGTCAATCTGGCATATTAAACTACTCATTTTATTTTTTCTTGCATTGCAGCTTTTTTTGTCAAAAGATGGTCCGCAATTTTAATTTGCTGAATCGTCAAGATTGATATAATTGTTGGATTTCCTTTCAACTGTGACTTGTATTGCCTGCTGAAAGTTTTGAGCCACATGTTTAATTGCATTCATCATGCTAATTGTAGCTGATTTTATAAGCGTATAGTAATCTACTGAATTTGTATTCTCAATGTATAGGATTTATCTCAGTAGATGATGAAAGCTATTGAAGACATTTCATATATCTCATCATCAACGTTCTATCGACAAGTGAAATGGTTTACTGAAGAGGAAGAATGAGTCGTCCTTCTTTTCCTTTCCAAAGCTAAAATAAAACCGACCAGAACTGCCAATGATTGTTTTGATGGATTTGTTGAAACTGTCCATTAACCACACAATAACAATGAGTGAAGTTGAGGATTTAAACCTCACCACAGTGCTTCACACTTTTCCACCGATTGCTTATTTGAAGTCCCAGTGGTAATTGCACGAAAATCGTCGGAAACAAACAAGTCCTACCATCACATGTTGCCGAATTAGTGAAATACAATTGAAAATCGTTTAATTTAGCTTTTAAGTATGGCATGATCAATTGGATTTTTATGATCAAATAATGAATGGAAGCAATCATTTATTGGTAATAACTAAAACAATTATACATTGTTCTCATCCTTACAAACCGTATTTTAACGTTTTCTTATGTAACCCATCGGCTAATTACATAAGATGTTGAATATCAGTGGGTCCCTTCGTGTTCTTGCATTGCATTACATATACTATTGGGTTTTTTTCTTCAATTTCGACCTCCTATTATTGTGTAAAATTCGATTGACGGGCTCTAATTATCACTGGGTATTGGGTGCATTTCTGAGAAATCTGGGTGCATTCTTGAGAAATCTGGGTGTATTTCTAATGCATTTAGATGCATTGCTGAAAATATGGTCACATTCCCGATACATTTATATGTGCATTGTTGAGAAATCTGGTTGTATTCCTAACACATTTAAGTGCATTGTTGAGAAATCTGGGTGTATTCCTATTACATTTGGGTGCATTTGGTGAGTCGAGAAACAGAAACGCTTAGGCAATTTTGTTTCACTAAAGTGTTTTGTAAGTGAAAGACATGTTGTTTCATTAGGTTGGCTGTGATGCAACCCGGTGATGCAACCAGAAATCTTTTCAAGTACAATAAGAATGATGTTTAAGCGGGACGATGGATGAGATGCCGCATACTTGCAGAAACTTGAAAACGATCCAATGGTTTGTAAACCTGATAATTGGGCAAATGGGCTATTCCATTTAAAATCCACATTACCCCTGTTGAAGAATTTGGAAATATCTGCCACATGGGGAGTATGAATTTCAAATGGAATGAGCACATTAGGCAGCTCCATTCAAATTTCATACACCCTCTGAGAAAGATTCAACCTGAATCTTACCCTGGGGGAGAGTAAGTTTCAAATGGAGCTGCTAATGTGTTCATTCCATTTGAAATTCATACTCCCCCTGCGGTAGATATTTCCAAAGTCTTCCACAGGGGTAGTGTGGATTTTAAATGGAATCGCCCAATCAGGCTATTGGATGGCAAAAAGCTACCTTCCCCTTGCAGATAAAATTACTCCAAGAATCTGTGTTTCGATAAGCATCTTTCTTGTCAAACCTGTGAATCCAACGTGTTGAAATTTGATTATCCAATCAATAAATCAATTTAATCGGTTGTTTTAATATTTTAAGACATCCTAAGTATGTTTTTGCATTGTCTCAAGCATCTTTATATATCACATTACAAGAAAAAGAAGTCTAAATAGTACAATGCTATAGAATACAAGCCAGAGGTCAATCTTAATTTACATTCCATGAGTCCCTGCTGACGACTCGGAAGCATAAGTAACGAACCATGTTAGAAACATCCCGCAAAACTGGATGAGTCGTGTATATGAAACCTGGAATCAAAACAATCGCAAAGGAAGTCTCAGATTGGAGCCATGTCACGACTGTCAAGATGCAAGTACTTGCACTTTTTCTCTTGTTCTCTTACCTGCCCCTAGGGCGTGAGAAATTTGAATGATGTATCAGATCTCAAGGTGGAGAAAGATAGCAATTTTGGGACAATCGATGATTTACTTAAAGAAAAAATACGGCATGTCAAGATCTAATTTCAGTTTCTGTTAGGGGAAGATTGCAGTAGGCAAACAGTGCAGTGAAAACCGATGACTGAAATTAGGCAATGTGTTTGACTAGGAATCGGTGTCTGATATTTAATCAGCGTATTTCGAATTGAATTGAGCAGTTCAATATATTAGGGATTAGTGATATGAACTCGTATGACAGAATTATGTTGAGTGCCACAATTCTGCTGCTGGATGCCTCCTGTCATTCCGAATTGTAGATCGCATTATGTAAACTACATTTATTTTATTTTCTGGCACACTGTGATAGCTTTCAATGGGATGTTCCATTTAAATTCCATACATCCCCTGTGAAAGGTTCTGAAATATATTCAACAAGGGGAGTATAAATTTTAAATGGAATTAACACGTTAAGGGATGGGATATGAACGTTTGGACAGTATTTATTGTGGGACATTAGAGCACACCAGACATATCGAATTGCATTCTGAATACGAAGAATGTTCTTCTGATATCAAATAATTTTGATTTTTTGAATTTCGCAATGTAATACACATTTTATGGTAAATGATTAAAAATTGATATTTTTGATATTTAACAGTACTCGAAGTAAACTTTATAAATCTGATTATTTATACTTAAAGTGTATGAAAAAAAAAAAAAAAGCTGATTGAAAATTGTGACCTTTCGTATTGAAGATATGGATTTTTTCCCAAAACATCAAAAAAATTAGGTCTTTTGGGAAAAATCCATATCTTCGTATATGAAAGTCAAAATCAATTGGATTTTTTCCATACACTTTAAGAATATAATCATTAAATTTAAAACTTCGAGGTATATTAAAAAAATGTGAAATTTTTAAAATTTGTCATAAAATTTGTATTATATTGAAATTAAAAAAAAATGAAAATATTTGATATCAGAAAGAATTCTTCGTATTCAAATGCAATTCGATATGTCTGATCTCTAATGTCTCACAACCTCAAAACGCTCATTCCAGATCCCTTAATCAGGTTGGTTGAATTTTTACCAGAGGGTGTAAAATGGAGCTATATGTGTTTCATTTAATGTATACTCCCCCTGTCATGCCTGTGGAAGATTTCCAAAATCTTTCACAGGGGGAGTGTGGATTTTAAATTAATATCTAAATGTCCTTCATATTTACATGCCAATGGCTCTAGAAGACTCTTCTGACAGTGAGCACCAACTACAAGTACAAATAAAGCGTTCTTGATGATTCTCCTGCTCCTGCCGATCTAGAACATCCTGGAATAGGATTTGTGAGATTTGTAACTCTCAAAACTCATCTGAGATCGTGAGCAATAAATGAAATAAATTTTAACCACCACAAGAATCCCGACAAGAATACCATGAGTACGTCGGACAGATTAATCAATATTGTCTTAGATTTCATTATTTAAGATTTACCTAATGAAGCAAAACTTAATTAAAGCAAATGCACATTGGTAATGAAGCCAAATTTCGCATTCACATTCGCATTCCTATAACTAACCCACTTATCAACCCAGTCCTATTCATCTCACTATTACAAACGAACTTGTTCCTTGTAATCACGAATTGGGGTCATGTAAGGGGTTGCCATGCAGATCCCCCATTGAATGAGAACTCTCTCAGCCAACCAACCTCCCAGGAATTCCTGGGTAGACGGAATACCTCCTCAGATTCTGTCTATTGCCTTCAGTCAGTGTGCAACTGGGGATGGCTGCATTACTAGCTAACCAGGCTGTTATTTTTCAGGGTATTCAGTCAGGTGAGTGAAGTAAAGTACTGTCGACCTTATTCAGGAAAATAAGGACAGTGTGGTGCATCGTTACAGTGATCTAGCTCGGTGGCCGCCCCGTGATGACAGTGTAGTTGTGCCTCACTTCTAATGGATTTCCTGCTCCCTAGGTGTTGACAGCAACGGTTCTGCCCTCTGCTCTTTACCGCATTGCACACGGCAACTTGGCTTTAACAAAACAAAATTCTACAGACTTGGGAAAAATGTCAAAGATACAAAGGATGATTCAAGAACCACTGACTCAACACTAGGCATGTTTGGATTCATTTTAATGCATTTTTAATGTATATTTTAGATATGGGTAAGACAATCGACGAATCTGAAATTTTTAAAAACATTATGGAATTTGTCGGTCCTTTCGATGTTAGATAATGGTGAGGAGGGGGTTTAGCAGGGACTGGGTCGTGTGGGTTTACCACAGTGCAATGGGTGAGACAGTCGACGAGGTAAACATGCACTAGGATCCACAACATGCTCAACTGTCAGGGCACAGTTCTTTAACCCTAATACATTTGTATATTCATTGAATGACCTTTGAAAATTTGGGTACAAAAACTCATACTCTGAAACTTGAGGTCAAATTTTGCACTATGTTTGTTTAATTGAGGTTATTGAACTATGTCATTGGGATGAGGCCATTGTGGTCCATAGTGATGCAAAAATAAGATGAGCAGGTTGATTTGTAGGATTCATTATGACTAACCTCTGTCATCTTGTAAACATTGTATGTAATATGTCCGAATTAAAGGGATTGATAGTCAATACGGGACTAAAGAGTGTGGTAGTATGAAGTGCAGACACACGTAGATGAATGTGAATGATGAGGAGAAATAACGAGTAAACTACATGAACTATATAGGCTTGTAGAGTGAAGACAGCGAGGACTAACCGTGAGATCAAACGGAGGAACACTAGGTCATGCAAAAAACCCGCAAAAAAACCCCGAAATAAACAAATACATTAGTGTAATGAATGTTTGAGTCGTCCAGAAGTAGAAAATAGACAATAATATGAATCAAATTCTGGACTCACCAACGATTTTCTAGTTACGATTTGCCGGGTCTTCATCAGACTGCGCAGAGACTTGACTGATGGTTTGGTCACATAATCATGATAATGGTAATGGGCGAGGAAGTAGTTTCACGGTGGGGTCCCAGGCGTGCGATAGCAACGGAGACCCCCTTCATGATAACCATCATGTGACCAAACCATCAGTTAAGTCTCTGCGCAGTCTGATGAAGACCCGGCGAACGGGTCGCAACGTAACTAGAAAATCGTTGGTGAGTCCAGAATTTGATTCATATTATTGTCTACATTAGTGTAATGTTTTTCATGGAAGTAACATATTTCTGCTTGGTGTTCAAACATATAAATCATAAACATGATAAAAAGCATAAAAAGTGCAGTGATTGATAGTGCGCTATGCACCATCACTTCGGCCCCATATCAACCATCCCATCACCACTGCACAAAACACAGGGACTTGCAGCTACGAAGCGCACACCCTAGATATTCCACAATTGACCTTCGCAGCCAGGTTCTAACCTGCAACCTCTCGCTCCATAGTCGAACACCTTATCAATTGAGCTAACTTGACCGCATCTTTTACAAGAAGGCAAGGATAACCACATAGAAATTGTTATAAAAACTGTTGATATAAGCAATTGTTCTTTTGAGACGTGCTTTAGTCAACATTATGTGACGTATTTTTATCCCAGAACTAGGTCGCAAGTTGAGGTTCAGGGAGCGCCATAAATTGATACCATAATAATTTGTTGATAATTTACCTTTCATTCAACACCAAGTCGTAATTTCAAGTTCACCTGAATTACTACGCCGCCCATGTGAATCTCTGTAGCTCTTGAAGCGGTCACTTTGATCTTTTCATTTTTTTATTTTAAAAAAATTGTTGCTTTTTGATTCCTTTTCATAAATATGAAATTGAATGAATTGAATTGAATTGAATTGAATCACCAGTATGAAAATAAATACAAGTATTGCAGGTACCTCTTTTAATCCCCTAAGAACTACCTGCTGATTTAACATTGCCTCTGATTGGTCAATTACATGATATCTTCACTTTACTCACCAATCCAAATGGAGGTTTGTAAATAATTCACCCCAATTTATTGTGAAATCATTCTAACAATGTTGCTGATTGGTCCAATTGATAATGAAAACTTCTTTTTGACCAATCGGCAGGTAGTTCTCATGGGGTTAAAATAAACTGAACAAGCCATCCCAAGCCGATACCTCCATACGTCTAATTCACGCGAAAGACAAATGCTGATTGTTTTAGGCAACTTGTTAAAAGTATATAATGGGTGCTTATCAAAATTACCAAAGCTTTGTTTCGGATAAGTTTAAGTGCTGCTGAAATTTAACGCCATGGAGCAGGATGATTGCGTCACCAGACCTATTCATAATGCAAGGTGGTAGGATAATGAAATCCTGCATTATTTATATACCTTCCCATGGTTGCACAACCAACCCAGATGCATGGTTACTATTTGCTTGTGACAGGCTCTTTATAGCATAATAATAAGGTGCTAGAGTGAGCATGGTGAAATGCTTGAATCAACGAAATAAGGTTCGCATAAAAAGCTAATATAACCGAACGAAGAAACAAAAGAGAGAAAAAAAGACGAAACAAAAATACTCTATTCTACATGTTCTACGGGCGGAATGACTTGTAATTATTTCCAAATGAGAGTCTGTATTTCGGGATTTCATTTTATTTATTAAGCATTCAATTTTATTTAAGCAGTCAAGTTAATTTAAGCAGTTAATTTTATTTAAGCAGTCAAGTTAGCTCAATCGATAAGGCGTTCGACTATGGTGCGAGAGGTTGCGGGTTCGAACCCTGGCGGTGCCTAGTACACCCTCGTGAAAAAATTGAGTTAGCTTGAAATTCCCTGGAAAAGGAACTTACTGCTAATTTGTCTCGTTGTAACCCTTACGAAAGTCGGGGAGCTGATCCTGGTTGCGAGGGTTATTTGTGGAATGTCTAGGGTGTGCGCTCTTAGAGCTTTTGGTAGCAAATTCGGTATCCAATTGGAGCTATAACAAGATGTTCCACACCATTGTACAAATAAAATAGATTTATGATGGGTTACATAATTGTTGTGTTTAGTTTTTAACAACACGACTCATTTTTCAGTATTTTAAAAGCCGCAAAAATAAGGAGCGGTTTTATTGGTATTGTCTGAAGTATCACTCCAATCCGCAAAGTTTCATTGACGCAATCTGGTACGTATTGGTATTTATGTTTTCTTTGTAAAGTCGATGTCCTACAGAAGAACGCCTCAATGTATCGACCCAAAACGTAGAGCAATCAACATATCATAACATGCTCAACCGTTTACTGCAGGTACGTACTAGTAATAACCCACCCAGGTTGAAAATGTACTATTTCTATTGAAACACAATGAAAGATATATAGACGTAATCCCGGGGACGTAATCGGCATTATTTACGATAATCTATACGTATAGGTTAAACGGTGTATACGTTTACGGGAAAACAAACCGTAAAATTACACTTTGTCAGCACAAATGACAGATATATGAGTGATTTTATCGCGATTTAAACGGGTTAATTTATCGTTTGCCCATACACCACCAGCAAATTGCTTCAGCATCTCAGGATGATTGGGGAGGTTGATTTGGGACTGCCAACGGCATATCACTTGCAACCAACCGGAAATAGTTAGGAACATTTACCAAAGGGTTAAAAGGTCACAGCGTTCATGCCAACACGTTACCATCCCCATTAGATTACCCAAACTGACGACGTCATGTACTTTCCACAAAAAAAAGAGCAGAAAAACAAGTCTGGATGGTTGGTGTGCAAAACGATCCGTCGATCGAGTAAGCGACATCACTACCTCATCAGCCGACCTGGTTTCTCAATATAAGGATACCGTATAGTCAGTGGGTCTAGCAAGTATTAATTTCATAACCAGGAAAATTTAGCCGGAAGAAAGAATTAGGTCAAACTAGGGTGAGACGGTGAAGTTCACGGTGAAAAGATGAAAGGGACCGCTTCAAGAGCTACCGAAATTCACATGGGCGGGGTAGTAATTCAGGTGAACTTGAAATCTTGACTTGGTGTTGAATGAAAGGTAAATTATCAACAAATTATTAAGGTATCAATTTATGGCGCTCCCTGAACCTCAACTTGCGACCTAGTTCTGGGATAAAAAAAACCCGTCATATAATGTTGACTAAAGCACGTTTCATGTAAGGACAATTAGTTATTACATTATTGTATCATTACTGCTATCATTCGCAAGGTACACAATGTTAAGGTGTATAATGTTATATGAAATTTATCTATGTGACAAAATCATAGTGTTCTTGATATTAGATATTTGTGAATAAAATCTGTTTCCGATGAAACACGTAAGTAAGAATAGTGCATTGTCTTTTGAGGTAGCTGAGGTTTTGATTTGAACTAAAATAAAATGCTTATTTTTTACGTACAGTCGGACATATTTTATGATGCTGTTTACTCAAGTCTGCTTAATTGCTCTATCTTAAGATGAACTGAAATGTTGAAATAACATCGAATTATTAATAAAAGACCAAAACAAAACGAATTGAAACAACAACAACAAAAATACCAAAGGCAATCAGACACAACCGTGCTCATCATGCTCATATATATGCTACAAGATTTGAGTTTAATGCTGAATTAAATAATTTACATTTGAGTGTCTGCCAGAAAAACAGATTTTGAATAACTGAACGAACATGTAGAAAGAAAGTAAGAATTCATTTTTGTACATCTACATTTTACATGCCTCTGCACCGCCTGATTAATAACATATTTAATCAGATCAATCTGTACAAAGCTCTGTAAATGAAAACCAAAAGCATCATTTTCCCATGAAAGTTTGCGGAAACCTGTTTGTTTTTGGACACTTCTGTTTTGGAGTTCACAGTACTTTACAATAGGCAATACAGAGATAACTTAACCAGTAACGGACTATAGGGAATCGCCTATTGACGAGTGATGAGTCTTGAGATGAAATCAGGTCAACTGTAGGTTGCATTGCAATGATCATTATCTGCATCTACATTGGATCATTGACAACATATTCATTCGGATCTTGAAAAGGTAAAATTCGTAATATTGACGTGTCATGTCAAAATACATTTGCCCATATCAAATTTGAAGGTTTTTACATATTTAAATATCAAAATTTTGCTCCACAACGTTTTCGCAATGAAATCGGACATTCTTGCGAAGATATTCGTAAGTTAAGGTATTATAAAATTGGAAATTGAGATATCGGCCTTTAAAAATATTATTGACAATGTTGAGAGTAGGAAATACCTTTAAAAATGTCTCAAAAAATACAAGATGCCAGTCTGAAACATCAGACAATATTTAAAACATCATAACGTCACAAATTCGCAACAAACCCAAATTGTGAAAAATCACTAGCAGATTTTTGGCTATTCCTCATTTCGATCCTGCTTGAAAATCGGATATGCCACATCACATATCGATAATGTGTTTGTGTTAATGAGTAGTCCGAAGAAGTGTAAACATGGTATCTAGTTACATCACTTTATCATTTATCATCATGCATCACATATTGATTGTTGTGGATTTTGATGTATTGAATTGTTTATTAATTATATAATTCTTTGAATGTTTTGTATATCACTGGTCATTATGTACCATTGGGGAGTCGGGAACTGGAGAGCGAGCACTGATAATAATTATTTAAAATGGAAATGATGGGATTTTATAAATATAGCCTACAACATGCAAAAACGAAATCACATCAAAAACAGTAGATCGTCATTATGCACAAAATGCTCATCTCCAATATGCGTATAAAGTAAATGGTACCGATACCAGCATCTATACCTCCCGGGTAGCTCCGGGTAATGATACCAATATACCAGCTCCTCATCCTCATCCCAGGGTAGCGAGCATATCAGCACCTGTTAATCAAATAAGACACCTTATAAACTTACAAATAACAAACCCACATTTGAAATTGCTCCTTGAATTAATTTTCATTACGTCTCAGATATTACGCACTCGCTATGGACCACAATGTCCTCATCCCAATGGCATTGTTCAATAACCTCAATTAAACACTCATAGTGCAAAATTTGACATTAAGTTGCAGACTATGAGTTTTTGTACCCAAATTGTCAAAGGTCGTTCAATGAAAGTACAAATGTATTGGGGTTAAAGAACTGTGCCCTGATATATAAGCATGTTATGGATCCTATAGTGACTGTCATGTACTTCCACCGTTGCAGTTTATTGCAGTCTTTGCAAGCAAGCGTTAATTTTCAGTCTCAGAAAAATCATTTTCATTGATTCATTTTACAAGCTAAGTACTAAGTATTCAAATGAACATTCAATGTTAAATGCATGGGGTATTCCAATTGAAATACATGCACCCCCTATGGAAGACATGACCTTAATCCTCCACACAGGGAGTGTGAATTTCAAATGGGTTACCTAGTAAATGGGGGATTCCATTTGAAATCTACACCCCCCTATGTGGGAGATTAAGGTAATGTCTTCCATAGGGGCTTCTTGGAATTTAGGTTAAAAAAAAGCCCAATGCATCACAGCTCTGTAACCACTCAGAGCATAATGCGCATTGGTTAGTTTGAGTGCTATCATCATCATGACTGTGTAGTTGTGAAGAATCCGATTTAACGAATTCTCCCTCCTTTAACTGCCGTATATGCGTCGCATCTTTAGCCTTTTGTGCACCATTGTGTAAGAATGGCAACAGAGCTACAACATTTCATTATCCCTAGACACTGAAATAAAGAAATGCCTCACACCAATTTTTGGACATCTTATCAGACATTCAGAAAGAACGCATAATTTATTCATGCAATGCTTTGAGAAAATTCATTGGAATCAGCCAACTAATATTTATTGATTTATGGTCAACTTTTTCGCTCGGAGTAATTACCCGACCGAGCCTCCCAAACAATTACTTCGAAAGCCAGTTGCGCATATAAACCAAAAGTTCCCTTAACAGGGAATGCACTATCTAACGATAGAGAAAATATAAAGACTCCATTTTACAATGGATAGAATATAAAGACTGCATCTAACGACGACAATATAAAAAGCCGCGGACTTACATATATCAAAAGAAATTAAATGGCTGACCCATTTCTCATTTTCATATTATATTCATATTTAGATTACATGGTGGGCATCAGCATAAACCAACGCCAAATCTTCTAGTAGGCAAATACCCACGAAGATTGGAAAGACTAAATAGAATTTATTAATGTAATATATGTATAATTATGTACATTAAATTGATCATTTTAGAAAAATGATCCAAAAAACTGCCCCAGATTCCTTGACACACATTGCCATGCTTTGAAAGCCTATGATATCGTATGCATCACTAGGTTATGATGCATACTTTAAATACAATAGGACAGCATACCCTAGAATTCAACGCGATAACTAGGCGGCTGCGCAACCTCATAAAAACTTGATCACAATATTTCCTTTTTACTTATATTTTGTTGAACAAGAAAAATCTGAGGGCATAGTACTTGGCCCCTGTCTAGCTACCCCATGCCAACCTGGTGTTGATTCCTTCCTTCCCGCTATACACAACATTCATCAACCAAAATACCGCCAAAGACTGAAATGGCATAAATTTTAACACTTTTACTAATGTTTCTGAAGAACAAGCAACTTAACCACACTATTTTACAACGATATTTGAAAATTTATAACTGCGCCACAGAATAAAACGGGTTGCTGAATTAGACCTGAACCTGAAATGATCTACTCACGCACTCTCGCCCTTAGTCATACTATTCCGCACGGAAAGAACATCAGTATATTCTAACCCGAGGGCTCTCAACCAATTATGTTTTCCTTTCTCCTTCCTGACTCAAAATGGCACAAATTAAAATCAATTTTACTAATGCTTCTGAGGCAGAAGCAAACTTCACCACACTATTTCACTGAGAATAAATATTACAGCTGCGTAACAGAATAGAACATGTTGCTGAGATAGAAACTGAAGCTGAATTGAACTACTCACACACGTACACTCATATAGTCATACTATTATGCAACACAAGGAACCGTGACATCCAACATGTTCTGATTTCATTTCATTCTTAATTACATTTTGACTTAATAAAGATGAAACCTTCATGTGATTTGTCTCACTCTTGCGATACTCATTTTTGACGTCCTGTCCTCTATTTTGATCAATTTTAATCAGATCAACCTTGACATAAAGGGTGTGGAGGGTGGGAAAAAATTTCACGTCCGATTCTGAATGCTTGACTGATATAGAATGAAAGCCGGTACACATGTACCTAACGGCAACCCGGGGTGAGACCTTGCCCGCGAAACTATCACGTGACTTCCTTACGGAAGGCGATTTCCGCCACCGGGAAAATAATGAAACTATCACGTGACTTCACTACGGAAGGCCATTTCAGTCGCGAGATAATCTTAGGTTTCATTCGACAAGCGAATTAAACTGCATTATCCCTAGACACTGAAATAAAGAAATGCCTCACACCAATTTTTGGACATCTTATCAGACATTCAGAAAGAACGCATAATTTATTCATGCAATGCTTTGAGAAAATTCATTGGAATCAGCCAACTAATATTTATTGATTTATGGTCAACTTTTTCGCTCGGAGTAATTACCCGACCGAGCCTCCCAAACAATTACTTCGAAAGCCAGTTGCGCATATAAACCAAAAGTTCCCTTAACAGGGAATGCACTATCTAACGATAGAGAAAATATAAAGACTCCATTTTACAATGGATAGAATATAAAGACTGCATCTAACGACGACAATATAAAAAGCCGCGGACTTACATATATCAAAAGAAATTAAATGGCTGACCCTTTCTCATTTTCATATTATATTCATATTTAGATTACATGGTGGGCATCAGCATAAACCAACGCCAAATCTTCTAGTAGGCAAATACCCACGAAGATTGGAAAGACTAAATAGAATTTATTAATGTAATATATGTATAATTATGTACATTAAATTGATCATTTTAGAAAATTGATCCAAAAACTGCCAACCAAGTTCCGTAGACAAGTCAAGGAACTTGCCTGACTTCCGCCCCCTCCCCTCTGATTGTAGTTTATGTTTTACATGACATCTACCCTTCCGCCGAGCTTTGCGGTGAAGAAAATGATTGACGGTTCAATTGACCAATGCATTAGCCATCGTTATGTTTGGAATAACATAAAGTCTGACGGGCAATAAATACTCTTACAATGTACTACTATCTTTTGGGTAGATTTACGTATGAGAAAACTCAATGCCAAACAAAACAAACAAACCCAATGATTATTAGCCTGCTTTAATATTGGCGTTATTTGAATTTTCATCCTCAAGGCCTACATGTGATGTTCAAATGTAGGCCCTATATGCCACTGTCGACTTCCCATGTTTTGTAAATGCCCCACATGTTTCATGCCCACTTAGGTGAATTTCCTTTTGTCTCTGGGTGTATCATCTAGGTGAACCTATTTAACATTGTGACATACATACACCGTAAAAGAGAATACTGTAATTTGACTACTGGAGAACTAATAATAATAATAATAATAATAATAATAATAATAATAATAATAAAATGATAATAATTTCTTATATAGTGCAATCACATCAAAAGAACTCAAAGCGCTTTACAAACATGGTATTATATAAAACCACATACATTGTAAAAATGAGAACAATATTTGAGTTTACAATTTTTAGAACATACAAAGAGTTCGAGCAAATATATTAAAACTAGTTTTAAAAGACAAACAATATATTGCACAGTGTAAGCCTAAAAGGACACGATTGATCAAGATGCAATTTACTGTGGAATATACATCATAAACCACGCAAAATAGCAAACAATGCACACAGTACTTATTACACAACGTAAATGCAACAGTAATTTCGAGATCAAAAAGCAAGAACCCATGCAATATGCATTATGCAAAAATTTAATTTGTCTTCATTTAATAGATAAAAATCACAACTTTGTCTTACCAACTTGCGGTGAAATTTTCTGTTCTTTGTTTGATAAAGGTAAACATAATTCATCTTTTTTGTTTTATTATCTGAACCACGTCAATAATATATAAATAATAACGAAACATTTATGAAGCGCTAAAACAGATGTCACTAAGCGCTTTACAAAGCACGCCCTAAATACAAAATTATACAACAAATTACAAGTACATCAAATATGATATAGCGATTTACAAAGCATAGGCCTTAAATACAAAATTATATATCAAATAACATAAACTATAGCAAGCATCAAACATGATTATGATATAGCGATTTACAACGCATAGGCCTTATATACAAAATTACTTATCAAAACAACCTCAATCTACATGATAAGCACACCAAAACTATATAAAGAAGGTAATATTGAAACAAAATTATAGCAATATCGTCATAAAATCAATGTACATTATGACATAGAGTTAAAAAGAAAACCACCGCCGATTTCGATAAAAGCAGAAGAAACATCCGTGGGCCCGTCACAAAGAAGCCACATTGCACGCTTATTGCTAAAAAATGACGATGCGATAAAGAAGGGGAGAGGTTGCTAGTACATCACCCTTATGGATACACAGATCCAGAAATACATAAATGACAAGGCATCAAAAGGCAAGGCATCAATATTTGCGCACACTAACGTCTGATTTGAGTACTATTTCAATCCCATCTGATTTCTGCTATAACGCTTGTCGCTATTTGTCCAACTAGCCAAAGTCAAGTTGTCCGATGTGGAATGACCCTTGTTTGTACAAATATATCAAAGATAATTTATGCAATAACATATTTGGTTAGCTGGTACCGAGATAAAACTCGCTAATTTCAACTACTTGCTTTCGGATCAGTTCAGCGCTTAATGTATGAACTTTTATTAATTGAATGATCCATTGATTCATTCCCTCCAACTGTATCCTTACTGTGCTTCCTGAATTGTTTAACCTGGATAGATTGCCAAAGAATTGTATAAGCTCCTTCCACTGATACCAAATATTAAAAGTGTTGACCTTTCCATCAAGCTGTGAACCGATATTCCTCTATTCCTCACTGCCTACCCATCCATAGACATGTTAGAATTCAGTTCCATAATTGCTGATGCTATTTTTACTCGCACGAAGCACTGTATATTATGTTAATATTCGAGATGCAACACTACTCAATTTGAGGGAAACACTGTATTTTAATGAAGATGTAGATCCTTTGTCTCTTTGTCTGCACTAAATGTAGTTAGCCGTTGTAGGCCCATAATTTTCCCCATATAGAAGTTCCCGTTCTTTCGTCTATCGTTCTTCCTTCTATCCCCCATCTCGTAAAATCAATACGACCTGCAATTAAAAACAGAAGAAAAGGGAAGCAAATTCTGTCTGCAAAGCCTACACTAAATACTGTATGTCATATACATGTCTGTATATTATTAGCCTCGTATATATTCTACACTCCAACTCCTTCATTAATTTATTCCAGTTGATGCCAAAACGGAAACACGTATGGCTTACAAAATAAAAAAAAATGATTGCGATAAAATGTTTGAAATTGACATTAAAATTCGCTCAAATTGCCATTATATCCTCAGAGAGATTTTCCAATTCGAACAGAAATTTTGAGTAGTATTTTTTTTTTTTTTTTTTTTCCAAATGTAAAATATCCCTGCTTGAGTTGAAATTTCATTTATGAAAACCTATATATACCAATGGCCGCCAATCGCGTCAAATGCACAATTAAAATGGCCTTTTTCTTTGACGACAATATTCAAGTTATCATTATTACTGTTATTATTTTTTATTTTGTTTGTTTGTTACGATTCGTTTCGTCAAAATGGAACACGGAACACTATCCAATTCGACCATTACGTGTCCAGTGCACATATCCTTGCGTTAAAAATTGACAATAACTTTCCCTCATAGGCCTATGGCCATTTTATACCAAGAGAGATTTTTCTCAACAACAACAACAACAACAAATTGAACCGAATTTGACTAATAAATGTAACTTTTAATTTATTTAACCAGAACAGAAACAAGTTTCCTTCTTCCCGGTTTATGATGTGTTATAGAAATGGCCACCTGCATGATTCATCGATCTTTAGCATTCATGAGTACCAATAATTGTATTACTTTCTGATGGGACATACACGCATCTATTCAATTCTCTTGTCACTTCAATGAACATGGTGAATAGAACTGATGACCATTATGGCATCTATGATAGAGGTCGCGCGTCCCTGAAGTCATGAATAGATTACGCAGGGTTGCCAAACCCGCGATTTAGGCGCCCAATTGGGCGATTTTCAACTTCAGTCCCGCGACAAAGAAAGTGCTCCCGCAATCTGATTACGTAGGCCTATTTGGATTGTTCTAAGAACATTAACCCAGATTTTCTACCCATGGCCCCTAGCTGAAATACAGCAAGATAACGTTAGATTGACATGTAAACCTGTATTTTAGAAGTAGGTATCCGTATCTGGACCTATTCTCCATGGCTAATTTCTAAAGATGGGCTAGAACCCAGTTATTCACTGCTAATAAAACTGATTAACGGCAAGGTTTGACAAATTGTTGAAAACAAATATCTCACCGATTTATCCCCTGTTCTGCCCGTTGAAGCCGAATACAGAAATTGTGTTAGCCATCGGTCGTTGCCATTACATGTATGTTCAAGCATAAGAAACCCCGGAATATCAGCACACACTCTTGATTATCGTCATACAGCGAATTGCACTCGTAACGCCTGACTACCTCAGTATACTTGTATTATCGAGTAATTTACACAACACTATGCAGACAACATCTTGATTTAATATCTGTTGCCGTCACAGTTTATTCCATGTGAAGAAAGCTGTATTGTATAAGCTTGCTGATTTAATTCGGCCTCTTCGTTGTACAATAGACATGATACATAGAGAGAAAAAATTTCACGTCCGATTCTGAATGCTTGACTGATATAGAATGAAAGCCGGTACACATGTACCTAACGACAACCCGGGGAAAGACCTTGCCCGCGAAACTATCACGTGACTTCCTTACGGAAGGCGATTTCCGCCACCGGGAAAATAATGAAACTATCACGTGACTTCACTACGGAAGGCCATTTCAGTCGCGAGATAATCTTAGGTTTCATTCGACAAGCGAATTAAACTGCATTTTGATAGGCATGAATGTTTAAATTATAAAAGCATTTTTTAGTTCAAACATGTCTTGAGCATCTATAAACATATTACGTGTTCTTTGATATTATATCGAAACGTCCATATTACGAGATATCATTTGTGGTTAAATATGATTCCAGTGCTTTTATATAATCAGCTCAATCCGATTGGTATCTTGGAAATAATATTAAAAGAGAAATAAAACTAATAATAATGCTAAGCTTGGTAGTACTTTTTGAATTATTTTGTATAGTACCGTATTATAATTATATTTTCGTTAAAATATAAAATTTGATTTTCTTCAATATCGTCTGCTCAGGGTGTCGTCTGCGCCAAATATTCGTAGGTAGAGGGTTTACTAGCTCGCCCAACTGTCGAAGACAGGTGCAAGAACTCGTCAGAATGGCTAAGTACATCATGCAGTCAGTGCTGACTGAAATTAAACTAAATTTGAGATGTTCTTTTACCGTATACAGTGTCTTTTGCAATCAAGCGCCCTGATTGGTTTATAAGACCCATTGACATTACGTAGCATAATTTGAGATGAAAACTCGTGTAAAATATTTACCATATGTTTTATGCAAGTTCAAACATGTCTCCGGGTTCTTTAAGTTTCACGTTTTGTGTGGATTGCACCGGTGTGTTCGCTCACTACAAAACGCATGTAAAGGTATTTGTAGAAGTAAATTGAAATTCAAAGACTAGATTTAAGATATCATTTTACTGTGTGATATGTGAGAAAACTATAATCAGGATCATGTTATTCCATTCGTTACATAGTCTAGATGTCGTTAATAACAAAAGGTTTTTGTGAATAAAATATAATTTTAATTTTTGACGAAATACGTGTCTCATACTGCTATCTTATGAAGACAGCATAATATATCAACCTGGTTTCAGCAGTAAACACGTTGTGGTGATGCTGGGTAGATTTGGCCAATAATAAATAATAATAATGATATCATTTTAATTCGTTTTCATAATTAGTTTCACATAATTGTCCTTTTTCGTTATTTCAACCTTTGTTCTTTTACAAGCAATTTTTAGTTTCCAAAAATTTGGTATACAGGGTGCCCCTGGAAGAAATGTACGGTCAAAAACTTATACTTTCTTGGTATTTTAACTCTCTAATCTAACATTACCGAAAACTTCATGTATTGGTACAGTAAAACAGCTTTCTACTTTCTGAATTTTGAAAATTGGACGTTTCGTTCTTGAGATATAAGAATTTTACGAAAATACACCAATAGTTTTAATCCGTTCCATGCACGGATTCAAAGATCTGTCTTCGAGCTTCGATCCAATATAAGCACTGCACACACAGTTTTCTAAGCATTGATGTATTTTTGAGAACAAGATCGTATAGTAAATCATTGTATGACATACACCTATGTTTGAATCACGTGCACATTTTTTACTACAACCTTAAAACTGAATGAAAAACTGGTACTATAGAATATTAACTTTGGAAATACTGCCGCTTCATGTTATAACTTTAAACTGGAAGATTAAAAGTCCTTGAATAAATTCATCAGCTACTAGATTATCCATGACATAAAGAATTTCCTCAGATCAAGACCAATCAAACTTACGTTTTCTGGACGTTTCATCAACCATCGGTTGACTTCATCAGCAATGTTGCTGTTTTGAAGTGCTGTGTGATATTGGGGTTGATGCTGCTCCAACTTCTAGAGTTGCTGGTTCAATACCACACAGCACTTCAAAACAGCAACACTGCTGATGAAGTCAACCGATTGTTAATGAAACGTCCAGAAAACGTAAGTTTGATTGGTCTTGATCTGATGAAATTCTATATGTCATGGAAGATATTAAATAATAAACATCTAAAAAAAGTAACTAACCCCCCTTAAATAATGACCATCATTCAAAAACGGGCGATTGTATTACAAATCTGTAAAATGCGTTGGAAGCAGAATTCATTTCTGCACATTTTGACACCTCATTTGTAGCAATTAACTAAATATTGACGTCACAGCGTACATTTAAATCAATGTAACCCAAGATTTGAAAGTTGCAGTAAATTGTATTGAAGGAAATCTGTGTAATGATATCTGAGTGTTTTTGTATTGTAAAAGTGCAACTTTCAAATCTGGACCTCACTACATTAAATTGACCGGTGTTTTATTGTTTTTTGGGCTATCGTATCAAATGAGGTGTCAAAATGCGCAGAAATAAATTCTGCTTCCAACGCATTGTACAGATTTTTGAATAATGGCCATTATTTAAGGGGGTAAGTTACTTTTTTCCAGATGTTTATTTATCCAATAAACATGCTCTTAGAAAAAAATGGTAAAAGCAACAAGTAGTAAATGTGAAATTTGTAATGCTTTTACTGGAACACTTCTTTTGTAACTGCAAAACTATTGAAAAATTATGGGTAGGAATAAAGACAGCAATCTTAGTGGGACGGAATCCAAAATCCCAATTCATTAACAAACTTATTATAATTGGTAAGCTGTCATTAAATATAAATATGGAAAGCATCCTAATCTGTTGATTTTACTTAAAAAGAATTGCATAATAAGAAAGCTGTATGAATTGTAAAGAGAGGTGAAAAACAAAGGGTAAACAAACTATACGCTGGCAAAGTGACGTAGTTAATCGGATTAACTACCAATGAATACAATTTTGACTATTTCGCCCTGCACTACAAAGTTCACGCGGTACCGATGCATTGAACCATAGATGTCAAAGAAAGGCTGATCACTCGCACCTGTAAGATTAGTATCTTTGAAAAGAGCAGTATTGTATTCAATCTATGTTTGCTGACATACACATGTAATTAGTGCAATCTGCTTGTAGTGCAGGGTGATCTATTCAAAAATTGTATTCATCTAGTATTGCTATGGTAGTTAATCCGATTATGACGTCACTTCGCCAGCGTATTATGAAAGACAAATAACAAACACCCTCTTTACAAACCCGCCCACGAGTTAAAAGTGAACGCATTGCACCAGGGATCGATATAATGGGATAGGCATCGTAGTATTACGTAACACACCGAAAGATGTAGTTTAACTCTAGACAATAGGCGCCATATTGCAGGAGGGTTAGAGTTCATAGAGGAAACGTTAAAGGTTAGTAGATTAGGTCACCCAGGCACATCACTAATGTGTTTCACGAGTTGTAATACCGACAGGTAAAAACATTGATTTTGTAAAATTCTCGATTTTTAAAATTACTAAATAAGGTTAGTACTTCAAACCATTCTTTGATGAATCTATGCAATATGACGGTAAATTTTGAAACATCTAAGAATCAATCTTAAACATCTTCATCATGTTCATGATATTCATTTTTTTTGCGCATGGTCAAAGCATGCTCTTGCGCTATCCACAGACTATCCGGTGGAAACTTCAAAGCAACGATCATGCGTTAATATTTACAAAATGGCGAATGATGTAGTTTAAGTCAAACAATAGCGTGACCGGCGTGACGTAGTTTTTGGCATTGTTCCTATATGCACTTTCACCCTCCTGATTGCACATTATGTTTTTCAAACATAGAAGTGTGTCATTCGATAGTTCACTGATAAAACATTTTCCTTTTAATTATAAAATTTGTTCTTTGAAATTTTATAAGATGTCCGCTTGAAACAATGGTGAGTGCCTGCATAGTACTATGAATACTCATTGATTGACATTTTAATCCGGCCGTGGAACGCATTGAAAATGAGGTATTTTCTTAATATTCTTTTCTCAATTATCTCAAGAACAAAACGTTCAATTTTCAACATTCAAAAATTATATGAAGATGGGTCAATGCATAAAGTATTCGGTAATGCTTTGTTATGGGTCTTATAAACCAATCAGAGCGCTTGATTGCAAAATACACTGTATACGGTAAAAGAACATCTTAAATTTAGTCTAATTTCAGTCAGCACTGACTGCATGATGTACTTAGCCATTCTGACGAGTTCTTGCACCTGTTTTCGACAGTTGGGCGAGCTAGTAAACCTTCTACCTACGAATATTTTGAGCATACGACACCCTGAGCAGACGACACTGAAGAAAATCCAAATTTTGTATCTTTGTGTCTTAGTGGCCTAATTAATCGCGACCCTAGTGTAAATTTGAAAGAACAGTTAAACAATAAAACTGAATAAACAACGCCAAATACGTCTTATACGCCAAAATTAATTGCAAATCTTTTTTAATCACCACAAATTATATTAGAAGCTCAATCATCTGGATTTTCGTATATATTTGAAATCGGACATTCGATTGCATTTTAATTATCATCATACACATCTCTTGTGGATCCTAGTGAACCCCCAACTCTCCAGTTTGATCAACTACCCTTCGCTCTGGTATTAGCGTAAGGGATGGACCTAAGATTAGACCAAGGCATTGGGCTATTCCAGAAAATAGACGCACACCCCCTATAGAGGATTTCGGATTTCCGGACTTTTTGTCCAGTCGTGATTGTTGGAAATCCAGACTTTTAAAGTGTCCAAAGGCGAAAAACTCCAGCAGAAAAATAGTTCAAAATCAGATATCCTCAATTTGAGAGCTCATTTGGGACATTTCTGTGTTTTTCCTTCATTTTTAAATTTAAATTGGATTTCCAGGCTTCTTCAAGTGACATTAGCAACTGGAATTCCAATCGTTTTCAGAAAGCAGACATGGAAATCCAGATATTTTTATGATTGAAAAGTTACTCCTCTATGGGGTGTGCACTTATTTTCTGGAATAGCCCATTTGAGCGCTAAACGTTTTAGTGCACCGGGAAACAAATCGGTTGGGGGCTGGTACAACCAACTTAAAACGGTTTGTTGTTCAACTTTATGCTTGCTTCTGAGATATGGTTGCTGCTAAAACGTTATAGTTCTTTTGAAACAAATTCATCAGGATCGTTCAATTGTTCATTAAATTAGAAACGGTTCTTTTCAAGATCCAAATAATCTGGTACTCACTCAGAAATATTTCAATTCCTGTCAGGAATCTTGATCAATCTGTTGTGGTGTTTCTAGACAATGCTAGATGTTTGATGAAATCTTGATGTCATTGTTGTAGTAGTTTTTGTTGTTGTTGATAAAGATGTTGTTGATATCGTCTTTGATGTTGTTTTGTTTATTGTCAAACGGATTAAAATGCTAATAAGTAGATAGGATTTCCCGACGGGAATTCGTAATAAGTTATAGTATTTCTACGAGTACGCTGTCGGTTATCACAGTACCGCTGCCACCGGTCGCTGTGTGATGGTCACGCTTTTCGTTAGATGTGTCTCTGACTTCATCAGGACCTGATGAAGTCGGAGACACATCAGACGAAAGCTCGACCACTCACACAGGGACCAGCTACTACGTTATTGTGATGCCCGACAGCGTACTCGTAGAATACTATAACTTATGATTAAAATGCCTTTGATTTAATGCATTTCCATACAAGACAAGTAAGCCCATCCCAAAAAGAAATTGTCCAGTTTGATTTGTTCCATAAGTCAAAGAGGGAGTCTTAAATCAAGACCTACCAAAAGTATGTTACAGATAAATTTATTAATTGATGACACAATGACCTTTTGAATGCACATACCAAGGATTTTAAAGTTGCAGTACCTCCTATTGATGTGGGTTTTTTTTACTTCTCAAGATTCTTCATAAATAACAGAGACGGACTAAGACTAGAATAGGAATTACTGTAACCCGTAAAATTGAAGTGATTGCATTCTAATGGTCATTGTGTCATCAATTCTGTATCAATTTGGACACATGAGGTATCAAACTGTGCGGAATAAGTTTATCTATAGCATACTTTTGGTAGGTTTTGATTTAATACCCCTTTAACTTATAGACCAAAATTAAACTGGATACTTCTTTTTGGGATGGGTTTATTAATGGAACACATAATTATGAAAGAAATGAAAACATTGAGACACAGATGTTGTTTCAGTTCGCCATCCCCATTTAATGACTCGTCTTTGATTCAGAATTTGTACACCAACTATATTCAACTAGACTCTTGTATTAAACATTTCAAAAAACAACAGTTCATTTTGAAAACAAGAAAATATCATATTTTTATACAAATTCTACTTTATTATTACGGACTTACGTCTAATTTATGGATGAAAAATACTCACCCTAATGTCATGTATATCTACCAATTGGTAATCAAATATATCCTTATCAATGTTGATAAGTGTTGTTGATTTCTACACTATATAATCACCTCTTCCAACGATATAGCTTGTGAGAGTTCACTGATGATTCGAGCTAGGTTACTGAACTATGTCGTGAAAGATGAGGCAATTCTCCAAAGCCCATAATGCATCTTGATTTTTTACGTCACACATATAAAAAATGGCGGACAAGAATTGTCACTAATTTGCGCCGGTGTCCTGATGGGTGAAAATACAATTTATTTAGCTAATGTCAACATAAGGTCATTAGCAGAAATATTTATATTGATAACACCTCAGCTATTTTAATATTTCACAATATGCATATTGGAAAAAATAGTCCAAATGTTCGTCATTTTTTGGACCACAGATTTTAACAAAATGACATGGTAAACGTCAAACTCTTTCACAAGAAATATCTCACGATTGATTGCACAGTGACATATTATGTGACACATGTTGAGGAAAAATGCAAGACTTATGGGCAATGGGCAGGTCAATTCTTAGAGTGATACTACTACATTCAAATCATCGGATTTTGGATTGCATTATCATTTTATTTTGTTTGAGAAACCTGCCTATTGGTCAAAATTAACAAATGAACATTGTTAGAATAATCACACAAAAAATTGATCATCAAAACTCCATTCTGATTGGTGGAAAATGAAGATATCATGTTGGCCAATCAAGGCAATTTAGATCAGGTAGTGCAAGCGGGTTAACGAATTAACAAACTGGCTGCAATTAACAAATAATGATAATCTCATTAACATGATCCGAATGTATATCATGAATATTGTACACACGTCAACATTTTATCTAAATATTGTGTGTAATTCAATCCATATCTTTCACTTTTTTGTCAAATTCTCTTAAAAGTAAATGCAACTGATCAGACTAATAAAATATTTTAACCTTCTGGACACTACTGGTCATCTAACAGCATTTCTGATTGGTTGATAACTTGAAATGCTCATTTCAGTTGCCAATTATGACTAGGCTTTAAACTAGTTATGGTCAACCTTGCATTTGTAGATGATATTATTAATGCCCTCCTTGATTGGTTCAAAATTGGACAAATTATTCATTTTGGCCAATCGGCAGGTAGTTCTCATGGGGTTAATGATGTTACAAAATCAATCCGGCAAGGAGTAATCCACCAGGTGATTTGTGACGTCACATGACTATGACCACCATTTGATTGTAACTTTAAACACCTTGAAATGTAGCCATATTATCTTACTTTATTTAGGTACGACATGAAGTGTTTGTTTAATTTCTGTAATAATGTAATACGTAGGCGAAATTGCCATAAAAATGACTAGTTATAATTATAAGGTTTCGTTTACGAAACAAACGCAGTTAACGCACCCAATAAACATATTATAAAAATGGCGTAATTTACCATCGCAGCTTTTTTAAAAAAATCATTATGAATTCGAATAAACATGAAAAATGAAAAATAAAACACATTTTCAGACTCTGTGTAACAACAAGTGTTGAGATGAATCAATATAAACATCGGGTGATGGAATAGACACAATATTCACACACCCTTCACACAGGCCGCAACACAAACAGTCCACAATTTGAGATATTTTCTCAAAATATCAAGAGCTATCTTAGAACCACTAAACCAATACTAGACTTGTTTGAACTCATTTTAATGCATTTTCAAATATGGTTCCAAATATGGTTATGAAAATGAATAATTCTGACATTTTTTAAATTTAAAAAAAATGGAACTTGTCATGAGCAGTCGAAATTAGTTTACAACTGTATGTTCTAGCTCTTTATTTATTTATGCCATTTCTTTTGTTTTTTCAATCTCTAAATTTCGTGTCTCCCTAAATTTTGTAACTCCGTGCCATCACCTGGCGTAAATATTAACAAGTCATTCGGTAGCAAAAGTGCACTGTACCAAACATTCCAAGCGCGCTCATGATAACGTGTTTTAATACGCACAGAACAAACATTATTGTACACACAGAAAACGCATAGCATTGATTAGTGCGCTTAGCAATTAGCATAGAGCCTTTGGTGTGCCAACAATGTCACACTATGGACCACAATGGCCTCATCTCAATGGCATAGTTCAATAACCTCAATTAAACAATCATAGTGCAAATTTGATCTCAAGTTGCAGTGTATGAGTTTTTGTACACAAATTTTCAAAGGTCGTTCAATGAATGTACAATGTATTGGGGATAAACAACTGTGCCCCTGATAGATGTTGTGGATTCTAGTGAGTGCATGGCAGTTATAGTAGCCGGATAAAAAAAAAATATTCTAAGGTATTCAATGTCTGCATGTTTTTCATCATTTAGATGCTTTATAGTTATTCCAGTTGGGATGCATGATACACCCCCTATGGAAGACATGTCATTAATCTCCCACACAGGGGGTGTATAGATTTGAAATAGAGTCACCCATTCAGATCACCCCACTTAAAACTCACACTCCCTGTTCGGAAGATTAAGGTCATGTCTTACATAGGGGGTGTATGGATTTCAACTGGTATGGTCGATTTTCGTGAATAGATATTCAAATTATTGTAAACATGAAAAAGTGTACTTTTTATACACTAAAACAACCAGACTAACATGTACAATAATCACGGCGGAGCAAGTCAGTTATAGCTACAGTAACCACGGCTCTGTTGCTCTTATCTTGTCAATGCATACGTCATAATTATGCACGTCTCTAGTACTAGTATAAGGCCACTGGTATAAATTTATTTTAAGGGAGTCATTGGAATTGGAATGGTACTGTTAAATATTAAATACAATTGGACCATATCAGTTACTCTTATGGGCTTTACGGCGCTTAAGCGAGAACATTATATCATTTTTTTCTCTTTACCTGAGTTACGTTATGATTAAAAGGCTATTATATTAACAATAATAATTAATGGGCATTATAGTTTATACCAAAATAGATAGTTAAGGGTAATTTTGTAAATATTTATGCACGATGTTACTAAACAAAATATATTGCATGTATCAGATCAGGGGCCAACATAAAAAGTTGGATCACAACTATATCGTAATAACACTGTCATAGAAGTAACAAAAAAAACAAGACAACTATAATACAAGTGGCAATAAACGGACGGTGGCCTCACCCCAAACATGGGGGGGGGGGTGGTCTGCCCCATGTGGGGGAGGGGGTGTGTTATGCCTCCTCTGCCTCGAAAAACCTGGAACAAATTGGCCAGAATTTGGAATGAGCGCAATGTGTAGATATCGGCTCATGTGGTAACATGCATTCAGTATCCTGAATACCCAGTTTAATTAAGTTGCCTTCGAACTAATTTTTATTAAATAATTTTTTCAGTTTTTTGCAGTGTCCATGCAGGGAAAAGGAATATCTGTTGTGTTTACAAACTTCTTGCAACATCAATAACACCTTTTAAAAATGTAACAAGTAATTTATATCATATTCTAGGAATGTTTCTTTGTTAATATTTGTCAATAACCTGACATAAAGCAGATGTAACATGTATATAAAAGAACATATTATCGATGCATTTAAAAACAAATCAAATATGTTGCAAATATTACAGCCAAATCAATCAGTTATAAGATCTCTCATTGTATTTATGAAAACGACACATATTTAACTGTATTTGACTGAATTTGACCACGAGGTGATTTGTGTAAAAACACACCGATCAGTCCAATTAGTGCTCATTTGGTAAATTCACGTCCTGTATTTGTGATACGAGCGTATTAGTAGTGTCATTATTACACATTACGCACCTGCTATGACAATTACCACCTAAATACATAATTCTATTTACAAAATTAATTTAGTTAAAAAACAAAGAAAGTACGAAGATCAAGACAGATCCACACAATCATGATCATATTATTAATCATGTTAATCACTCCACCGGGAAAAACAATTACTACAGCCTTTTAAGAAAATTAAGCATCACATTTCAATGGTCTTTCATATACAAAAAAAAAATTAAAGCAGCAGTAGCCGTAGATTTAATTCAATAATATGACCGTTGGACTTGTGACACGAAAGGCTGGAACAAATTGAAGGAGCTTATTGGCAAATCACGTCATATTATTTTCAAAATCTGTGAAACGGATGAGATATTATGCAGGAGATAGCACAAACTTCCGTGCTTATTTTTGAATCAAATAACCGTTAGTTTCCGATAGTGAATCCCTTGATAAATTCTACCAATTGAGGTTTGACATAACCAGACAGAATTGTGGCTCAACTATTCAGTTTGACATAACAGGCTAATACGTGGATTCCCATAACATGTCACATTCATTTCGATCATTTCTATTGATGTCATGTGTTGTGTCTTTACTTTTGAACTTGTACTGGGAAGCACTAGAGCTTATAGTAGCATTGATATCAGCTCAACAGAGATGAACTCACTTAGCGCCTTGTCATTTTACTGACCTCCTTTTACATTCGTAATATATCTAGCAGAAAAATAGGACAAAGTTTAAGATTTTGGTAATTGGTATTTAAAACCTTAATTTTCAAATTTCAATTTTGCAGCTTTTCAAATGAATCAGCGATATTGGCTAATTAGCACTTGAGCAATAAGAACACCAATTGCTATAACTCCCACGGTGCATTGCGTATCATAAATTAAAAAAATGGCGCTTGTCTTTATACGGTCTTTAATTGTTGCAATTTGGATAAAATATTCCATTAGTTTTCACAAATATAGTTCATTATTGGTAAACAAGTTATTACGTATGAAAATAAACCCCAAATAAAGGCAATGGTGATGGTTCAAGAATATGAATAGTGAAGGAACCAGAACAATGCTTTCCAGAAACTGCCTTAATAAAATGCTTAATTTTGATCCATCTTTGAAAATGTGCTATTCCAGTTGAAGTCCATACACCCTCTATGGAATACATGACATGAGTCTCTCACAGGGGGTGTAGATTTCAAATAAAGTCACACATTCAGGTAACCCATTTGAAATTCACACTCCCTGTATGGAAGATTAAGGTCATGTCTTCCATATGGGATGTATGGATTTCAACTAGAATATCCCAGGGTCAATACTAATGGCAATGATTCAAACTGAAGTGGTCAACTTGCACACATAAGAAGTTTGAATGTATGATATAAGAAAATACTTCCCAAAAGTTGCGCAACTCTATTTCAGAGTTCCCTGATCAACAGTACAAACTGAAAGACAGCATGTCTGTTTGGTATGCTCGATTGGAGCTGTTTGCTTTGACATCAGCAAAAGCAGAACAATAAAACAAGAGATTGACATCATTTTGGTGCATTTTGGTACAGTTTGATCGACGAATGATGGTTATATAACATTGATAGTTTAGTTAAATAAAATATAATTCATTTTCCTTCAGTTTTTACTTCGAGACTACTTAATCACATCCAAAGACAAAACGACAATGAACCATTCATTTGAGTCAGGCGATGAAATGGTGCAAAAAGTTAATTGTAGATTGTCAATGATTGTTGTTTAATTTTGTTTTCAGACCAATAAGAAATTACACGGAGCCAAAATGCTCTCATGTTCAAATTTTGACCTCAAGTTGTAGAACATGCGTTTTTGTACCCAGCACATCCAAAGGTCATTCTTTGAATGTAGAAGCATATTGGGGTTAAAGAACTGTGTCAGAGAGATGCGCATGTTCGAGATATTATATTACATTCGTCACAGACGATTCAGTTCAATAAATATGTTCATAAATTCAATCTCATCCGTTGATGCCCGCATATTGACAAGCAGATAAAGTAGGACTTTGTCGAACTGGATAACTGAAGCCGCCCATACCAGTGGAGTGTTGTTTAGCTTTCAACCTCAACGAAGCAATACTGCTGGAACAAGGCTCTCTGTACATATACGGGGGTGTTGATACTGAAGCGTACGGGCAACCTGGGGTAGCCCCTGTTGCGTTATTCAAAGAGTTCAGATTTTGACTCACAACGCCGTTTACTGGAGTTGGGGAGAAATTGGAACTCATCGAAGTCTGTGTATTGAAGCACACAGGCTGGCTGGAGACAGACAATGGATTGACAGAGTTTAGAGACCAAGGAAATCCTTTTGAACCCAGTGGGGTTGCTTGTTTTGTCGCCCAATTGTTATATGAATAACCAGAATATAATCCATCATCAAATGGCTGCATTAGTCCGTTGAATTGGGCGCCAAATCCGTTCTTGAGTTCGTTCAACTGATTCCTTTCTCGTTTCCTCCACTTTGCACGACGATTTTTGAACCATATCTACAAAGAAAAAAGGGATAGAAAAAACAAATGGGTTAACATGGTTATGAAAACATGAGATATATCATGGACTATTGCAGCGATTACTACACGTGGCATGATTCATGTAGTAATCAGATTGTAAAGAGAATCGCTTGCAAAAATGTGTGCCAGCCAGCCAGGATCTCCAAACCGAAGGCAATATTGTGTGAATCAAATGGATCTTGAAGATTTGCTTGATTATACGATTAACCTTAATCCTATGATCGTATCTTGAACTCATAAAATAATGTCAAGGAATGTCAAGGAACATCAGACCGTAAATTCATGATCATGATGTAAAAGGAGTCCTTTGCAATGTGATGATGTACGAGTACTTATCCACTGCTCAGTGGAAATGAGCCAAAATCTTCAAGGGTCATTCAGGGCCCTTGGAATCTACGGGCCCGACTTGATTGTGCCATACACTATGGACCACAATGGCCTCAGCTCAATGGCATAGTTCAATAACCTCAATTAAACAATCATAGTGCAAAATTTGACCTCAAGTTGCAGAGTATGATTTTTGTACTCAAATTTTCAAAGGTCATTCAATGAATGTACAAATGTATTGGGGTTAAAGAACTGTGGCTTGATAGATGAGCATGTTGTGGATCCTAGTGATACCTATTATGTTATTTATGGGAAATGTCATAAATTTAATATGATAAAGGCTGTTGAAATTATAGGGTTATGGTTATGTTATATAGTGTTAGTGTTAGGAGCTTACATGGGCTGGCGTTACTAAAGTACATCATAATAGAGTTGATAAATTAGATAAATAAGTACATTAATTTGCTAGCCATAGACTTCATCATAAAAAGTCCAAGTTCCGGGATATTTTTCCGGGATATTTTCTCAAAATATCAAAAGCTATCAAAAGAACCACTGATCCAATACCAGGAATGGTTGATCTTTCTTCAGATGTGTGCTGACCTTTTGAGTCAAAAGATGAAGTCAAATATGGTGATGAAAATTACAACCTGATTTTTATTTTTTATTTTTTATTTGTCGTCTGCAGTCGACACCCGCGTGGAGAGAGTTAAGTATATTCTCGACAAGAATTCATGATAAGCATGATTATTTCTACAAGTACGCCGTCGGTTATCACAGTACCGCTGCAGCCGGTCCCTGTCTGAATGGTCGATCTTTCTTCAGATGTGTCTCTGACCTCTTTGAGTCTTGATGAATCAGACCACCTCAGAGAATCGAACTACAAATAAGGGACCGGCCACTTTTGTGTGGTGAAATTATTCTATCAATGTTGTTGATTGGTCCAATTGATTATGAAAACTTCTTTTTGGCCAATCGGCAGGTAGTTTTCTTGGGGTTAACTATTTAGACTTTCATTGGGTACATACTTAAAAGCATCCTAGTGCTTGGCACAAAATACATCAGGGCTAACTTAAATTTGATCTTAGATCTTCATGATCTTGAAATAGTTTATGTAAACATTAAGATAGTGATTGAATGTAGGAATAAAACAACACAAGTGAACGTATTTGTTGTGGTCATGACCGTTCAGTGTTTTAAAACACGAAAAGGGACCAAACTACTCCAAACGATTCTTTTCTCGTTTTCTTGTCATGATGAATTTTAGTCTATGAAATTATTATATAAATACATGAGATACACAGCCTATATCCAATTGAATCTTCCGCAGCATGTAATAATCATCTATATATATAGATATAAAGGTTATGAATCTGCCTTAATTAATCGTGTGGTAATATTGAATTGTATACTGCATGATTGTATCTAAAATATCAAAGGTAGAAAGGTCACAAGTCGGCAAAGTCATTATACTAGTCATGCACAATATCGTATTTGCAAATGCCTTGTTTTCTAGTAATCTTGGTCATTCTTACTACCGTAAAAACTCGATAGTTAGCATATGTGCTTACTATCGAGCGCTTTTTAAAATATGAAATTGTACCAAAGTCCGGTGCTTTACCAACTGAGCTAATGGGGTTGGGACACACATTTGCAGGTTTACTTGTTCGTATGTAACTATGTGTATGGATGCCGATTTGCTGAAAACCCTTTACACTTTTGGGATTGGGCTCTTCATGTTTGCATGTTTAAAAAGCGCTCGATAGTAAGCACATATGCTAACTATGGAGTTTTTACGGTATTAGAATAATATGTGAACAAATAACAAATTGATCCATATTGTTCCATAATGCGTAAAATATGTCTCCACAACTCGATGAGTAAGAATGAAAATGTACACAAAGTACAACATTAATATGATAGTGGATAACGTAGATGACGAGATGTTGTTGATTGCTATTACTATGTCCAGTAGTCTTGTTGACATCTGACGGATTAACACAGATTTAGTCCTTAGATAAAAGAGTTGCCCTTTCAAATCCTTTTCTATTTCTGAATTACATAACAAAAGTGAAGCTTACAAAACAATTGACAACGCAGCAATCATGGCAATGCAGTTTTTTGTTCATATTCCCTACGGGCATTTGTATGAGAATCTCTTCGTCATTTTATTAAAACCGATATGGGTTTGTTAAATTTATTGATATGTAGCCTCGATCCCTAATCTGTCATTGCATGAAATACAAGAAACCTACGTTAAGCCTTGTTTGACACTACAATCGATCCCGTACAACGAGGTTGCATTACAAGTTCGTATCACTCATCACGTGGTCATCTCTCGTGAAAGCGTTCCATACATCACGCAATATACATACAGCGATGATGAAGATGCGCTTCCCATATAGCTCAAGTAGTTTTATAATATTCCGCAATCGGGTTTATCTTTATTTGGACTTTAACATTCAAATTGTAATACTTAAACAAAGGAACGAGCCATTGATAATATAAAGTGAAAAAACAGGTTCCCGTAAGACAATACTACTACCATTACAAATATAAAGATTTAATCGCTCAAACTCTTCCAGGTACAATGCGAATATGGGCAAATTTGCAATTTAATGAATACCAACCAAAGTTGCTTTATAGCTTTTAAAATATTATATCAAAAAATACTAATGTGCTGTAAATATACATTAACAGCAAATACGTAAATTGTAAATATTCAATAAAAATCAAATATAAGTTGAGATAATTCTTTTCCCTGCAAAAACAATCCAACCCTCAATTTAAACGATTAACTTATTTTCAAGTAACATCAACATCATTACCCATGTATTGACCCTATATATCCATCAGGCTTGCTAATTTCAGTCTCTACTTTGAGTAAATGACATATATGTGAAATGAATCTCTTCGCTTTTATCTTGCACTCAATTTCATTTAATTTCCCCCAGAAACCCGGCAATTTCTCTGTTTACAATCTGTACAAGTCTATGGAGATTTCACGGCGCGTCAAGTGTTAGAGAAACAGAGCTGTTGTACTTAAAGACTCTTGTGCATTCTGCGCTAATTTACCGATGATGGACAGAATTCTTATCATTTTCCAAATAGCTTGCTAACATAATTCAACTGAAGAGCGTCTTTTATCTCCAATGTGAATGAAATGCCGATGATTATTACAGAATAGCGGGAGCAGCAATTATGAAAAGTACACGAGCGAGCGAGGAACCAATTTGGAGATTTTTGTTGACAAAATATTAATGCTTAAAGAGGGAGGAAATGTTCGTTTTAAATTGGAAATGTCTTCATTTTGCATTTAAGAAAGAATCCCTCGTTTTTATTTGGCTTTGTCAATATCAATCGCTTAATTGTTTTCTTCTGAATTTTTGTTTTTAGTTTTTGTTCTACTTTTGCAAACAATTTCATTAAATTGTCGCCAACTTAAATATTTAAAAAAGAAAGTAATAAGACGAAATCACCACCTCGTCGAATAAAATTATCATTAATCTCATTTTTTCTCAATATCATCTTGCAATGCCTTAGTCACATAAGTTGCTTGATCTTATTATACACCAGGCACAAAAAGAAACTCGTCAGTTATAGTCATCCTTGCTGTTCAACAACCTGATAATTTTGGATTATTCTGAAATATACATTTTGATAATTGGACTTTGCTTTCTCATTTGACATTCTGTTCGTGAAAATCGTACAAGAATTGACCAAGATATACGCCTCCAAACCCTCAAACCCCGAAATCAAAAGTTGCAATTTCAACGGTTTTCAATGGGAACGCATCGTGGTATTGCACACAAACACCACGGGCCAATCAATAAAGCACACGATGTAACAGGCACAATTGAATCGTTAAAATTGCTACTTTTGATTTTGGGGTTTGAAGGTTTAGAGGCGCATATCTTGGTCAGTACTTGCAGGGTGTCAAATGAGAAAGCAAAGTCCAATTAACAAAATGTACATTTCAGAATAATCCAAAATGGTCAGGTTATTTAACAGCAAGGATGACTATAACTGACGAGTTTCTTTTTTTGCCACCAGTGTATACTATGCTCCCGGTAAACCCGTCACATTTTAAAAGCTTTCCAATCTAGAATACAAGATTAGCAGTGGTTTTCGCAACTTTTTACATAATTTTAATTTACTAAATCCAATCATAATATTCAATCTTCATATGCTAATCATGTGATATACCAGAACAGATTCATCCATACCCACATTTTAATACCTCAATAAACTCAATTTTTATTATGTTGTAACCAGACCTAGTTTTGATATTTCATACCAGAATACATGAACACTGCAAGTCCCAGAATGACGTAAAAGCATTACGAGAAGGAAGTCAACAAATCGAGGGATCAGGGCAAGAATGACCCATCTGCAAATAGCTGCTCTCTGTTACTTCAATATTTACTTAGTGTTCAATATACCAAATTTAACAATAAAACACATGGCAGCTATTGCAGTTCGGACTTTCTTGTTCTAACCTCGATTAATCTTACGGGTTTTAAGTCATCAATGTAAATATTCAATACAATGCTTGATTTGTGACACAAATAATCAATATTAATTCCGCACTTACGTATCAATTCACACATGACATTGATAAAGGTAATACTTCAGCTAACTTATTACCTTGTAAGTTTCCGTGTTTCATTTTATTTAAGTTTGTAAAATTGTTTAGTTTGATTACTTGTATAAGTAACATGTTTTCGTCTTGTGGGGTTTTGTTGGCATCCGTGATTCAATTATTTATTATCATTATTGATCATTTCTTGTATTTTACACTTTTTAATGAGTCAATAAATAATCGAAATTTAGTGAAATAAACAATATTTTTTACCAGGTTCGCCGTCGCAAATAATAAATGAGACAAGCAAAAAAAGTGATCCCGCCTGGGAATCGAACCAGGACCTCAAGTTTTCGAGTCCTGAGCCTGAACCACTCGGACATGTATTTAGTGAAATATTTGATCACTCATAGGTTTACTTTAATGTTACATATTTTTTAATTCAATTGTTGTAAATCGCCAAAATAAGCATTAACTACTACATTATTACCGCGTATAAGCAATTTGAAAATTATTGTCAACTTTAAACCACAAAATTATGTTTACATTCGTTGCATTGCTTCAATGGACGAAGATCGATTTATTTCATAGTTCTCTGTTTTAATTTACATGATTAAAATATAGATCTATGATTAAAACGACAAGTTATTTGTGTAAACCAAAAAAACGCACTGATATATATTTTTAGTGAGCGAAGCATTGTAAGTTTATTAGGATTGCAGTGAGTTGTTCCTGTCTAGCACTCATCACTTGAGCAGATGGAATGTCGTTTAGATTTCTAGCCATTCTTCCTTGGTGTTTGTTATTCTCTCTTGTGTTTTCCCTCTCAGTACATGCCACAGGGTACGTACACGACGATTCATTACTTATAAAAGTGCAAGCACTTTCTATGGCTGACTCTTACTTCCCTTCTGCCATTTTATCTTTTACATCTTTAAAGAAAATAACTTTTTAAAGATTAACAGACATGTAGACAAGTTTTCAAAATAATTTTACACATTCAATATTTGTGAGAATGATTTTGCTCTTGTAAGCAGTATCTACTTCAAATGGGCGGCACTGTCTCATAATCCGAGGGATGTGGGTTCGAGCCCCAGCGCTGCTAGCTTGTTGCGCACAGGCAAGGCACTTGTAACTGCTATTATCTCTCTCTCTACATAGCGATGTGTAGGTAAGACTTGTTGTGTGGTAGGAGTGGCGGTACCCCCACAACAAGTTACATCAAGGGAGTCTATCCCAGACGCCACGGAAAAAGACATGGGCACTTCGGCATGTGGCACTGGCTTAGGTATGATTTTTAATATCTTACCTATCTTCAAATGCTTACTGGTGCGACCTTTTATACCATGGAACTCTTTCTAAGGCTTTTCAAAGACTTACCATCTTTCCAGTTCTAAGCAAATAAGGTGCTCTTAGCAACAAAACATATTACTGCAGAGGTGTAAATCGTGTAATGTTACATTACTAACAAAAATAACATTTCAATTGTCTTCTTGGACCGTTCTTCAATTCAATTCAATTAGGGATTTCATTTTCAAAAACGTTTGAGAACCGAATGAGCTATGATATCATTTTACTGTTAACTTAATCACTTTTTGCTATAGTTAATATATAAACTTTCCATCTCTGTTTACCAGGTATATGTCTACAAATCGTACTTAAAGGAGCGTGGTCCGATTTTTCATGTTCTATTTTCTATCTTAGATTAAGGCCTAGCATCAACATGTTTCCAAAGGCTGATATATATCTAAAACTTAAAATAACACGCAATCAAATGGCGCTTTCTTTCCTTTTTAATGAAAATATTTGAAGCAATTACAAATCATTGCAAAAGAGGAAAACTTTGGCGTCGTCATATCTAAGTGCTAAGTTCCCAATACGCGTGAGTTAGTTTGACAGATGAAGTACGGTCAACTAGCGTTATCGTTCTAATCATGTTTTGCTAATTTATTGTACACAATACCAACCCGTATCACTTCCCCTGGTCTTTCCTTCAATTTAACCCGTCTGCTGACTGTGTACATGCAGCAACCCTGGATGGCATGAGAGTCTAGGGGATGCCCCAGTCTTAGTCTTTCCCTTTTTACATCAAAAGGACACTGGAAATATCCGCTGTACTTTTGCCGGGGTAAAGTAAAAGGAAAATGGCTGAGGTTTTGGTTGTGAAAAGTCAAACTGGTGTCGCGAGGTCATCACATAATTTAAGAAAAAGACAACGAGCATCCCCACGAGCATCTGTCTACGACATGACAATACAAACATTAAAGTACATAGGGAATGCTCGAGTCTGAGCTCTTCTGCTTTCAAAATGAAATGAAATTATTTTTCGTACTTTTTGCCTGCAAATTAATTAAAAGGATGGGAAAAAACGTTAGGTTGTGAAAAGTGGTGTCGCGGACTAAACATTCATGACACTCGTCTGTGACTATCATATCAGGAATGCCCAGTCTGAGCTTCCATTTTGTCGCATCAAGTTGACACTGAAAGGTTCGTTTGCACTGTAGATTTCACATCACAAAATATATAGAAATGTGGTCGAGCGCGAACAATAATGATGCCTGTTTTGCTTTTTTGAAGAAAAAAAAAGAAGCTTAAAATGAGCAGAAATGTGCATGTTTTTGGACTTAAAGTTTGCAAATATTACACCATAACCTTCCACAAGATTGAGAGTCTAGGGGATACCCCAGTCCTAGTCTTTTTTTTTCAAAAGGACACTGGAGAATATCCGTTGCACTTTTGTGAAAAGTCATTGGTCAAACCGATGTCGCGAGGTCATCACATAATTTAAGAAAAAGACAACGAACATCCCCGCGAGCACCTGTCTACGACATGGCATTACAAACATTAAAGTACATAGGGAATGCTCGAATCTGAGCTCTTCTACTTTCAAAATGAAATGAAAGTATCATTCGCACTTTTTGCCTGCAAATTAATTAAAAGGATGGGAAAAAACGTTAGGTTGTGAAAAGTGGTGACGCGGGGACTAAACATTCATGACACAGACGTCTGTGAATATCACATCAGGAATGCCCAGTCTGAGCTTCCATTTTGTCGCATCAAGTTGACACTGAAAGTTTCGTTTGCACTTTTTGCCTGTAGATTTCACATCACCAATTAGAAATCATGAAATGTGATCGAGCGCGATCAATATTGATGTCTGTTTTGATTTTTTTAGAAAAAATTAAAGCTTAAAATGAACAGAAATGTGCATGTTTTTGGGTTTGGCTAAAGTTTGCAAATATTACACCATAACCATCCACAACATTGATTTTTTTAAATTATTATTCTGAAAAACTAAGTATAAACATATGCGAAGAAACTGAATGAAAATATTTTCCCGGTTTCTGCCATTCGCCACATTATTCATTGGCATGATTGGGAAGGATCCTTACATATGTGGTGTATACAACTTACAATGTACATGGAGGAAGTGCAAGGAGGTCTTCATCAATAGATTATAAGTAGTTCCAGTCGGGTTGTGTTTAACACCTCGAAATCACGTCAAGAGAGGACAGAGGAAGCGTCTCATCTCCTTTTGGTAATGACACTACCGGACATAAGATGGCGGATGTGCCTGTCAAGTTCAACATCAACTCTTCTAGATACCTCCACAATCAGGCCTTGTTTAATAACCCTACTTCCATTGTAGACCCAACGAAAACACTATGTGGGCCTTTGTTAATAACCCCACTTCCAAAGTGACCCCTAAACTCGGACCATACTACTAACAGGTTCTAAGGTCTATTGGTTTATCACGATGGTAAAATAATATCATTCTTGATCATGTTGATTTGTAAACTCTACATACCCTCTTTTTAGACATTTGCAAATACTCATGCTGAACGTGAAAGTACAATTCCTCCAGCTAACGTACGATTCCTAGAATGAGAGGTCTATTTATTAACCTATAGACATCATAGTCATGATAATGTCATTTGAAGATGCCAAGTTTGTTGAGCATATTACAAAAGCATTTATTTTGCTCCAAGTTGGCTTCAGGCAAAAACACTACTTTCAAAAATCACGCGCGCAAAAGAACTTTAAAAAAAAAAAGCACACACTGATAATAAACTTTGACTTGTAACATGTTTCATTTTAGTTTTCGCATCCAATATTGCATTCAACAAAAAAGAGATTGAAAGAAATGATGGCGGTATTAAAGAAATGCAGACAAATTCTGATAATTTTGTGGTTCATACAAACATGCAGGCAGACCGTATAATCATAACATTCACGTGAATATATGCCCTTTCCGTTGTTATGTTTAGCAAAAATGACAAAAAGAAATGAAAGAAATTTAAATCATAATCTTAAAAGAAGAGCTTGCCCCATTCAAATCTGAATTCGATTTGAGAAACTACGGCCGCTCCTATAACTTTTTCTATTTGAAAAACAAAGTGCATTAGTAATCAACAATAACCTGTCTATCGTTCTAGAGGTGTCCATGCATATTTCAAAGACTCATCATTCTCCAATCAGAGCTGACCTGCGTCAAATGCATGAATACTAAGGCCCTATAGGCATTATTCCATCAGTAAAACACCCTTAATCTCCAGCAAAGCTGGGGGTGTATCCCACCCTTAAGCGCCAGCTCCTTCTACTGTAGAACCGACAAATAAAGAAGCTCTACTCGATGGTAATTCCTAGTTTTCTTAACTCAAAGTCTTTCTACCCTCCGGCCTACATAAGATAATGAAAACCAAATAGGAGTTTGATATCGCCACAATCGCATTTACAAGAAGGTAGACACACCTTTTCCGGCATGTCGATGGAGCGAGTTGTCTAATAATATGCCGGAGCTTTACGCGTAAGCTTAACGCAACGACACCGAAAGACTTGAGCGAAGCCGGTGAATTAACCGACTACATCGCGGTACGTTTGCACTAAATTGATACAAAACAAACAGTATTTTTAATATTGTGTATATTTCAAGAGTATAAATCTCATGTATTTGTTTTGTTATCTTATAACACTCTAGAACTAGAACATCAAATCTGGGTACAAATTAAATAAATATCTCGTAGAGACACCTTAATTCCAAGTATCTATGTGTTGACGGTTGTATAGGAGAGCTTCATATGATAAATCAATATTTGCATTGGCTTCATTTTTCTGTTTTATTTGATTATTCATAGCGCCTGAAAATAAATTGAGAACTTTTTTCGACTATTTCGTGAATATTCAATAAAGTAAACAGAGAGACGTGTTCTATAAATAAATTGTAACTTTAAAATCAATGTTTTCTCAGCAGGTAATGTTATTTGACCAACGCATCAAATTTGTTTTTGTTTATTTTCATATACTTTATGTTTGTTGCTGCAAATAACTTCATTAGACGGTGAATACAATTCATAATTTTGCTTTAAAACCACGCGCATCCCTTATTTTTGATAATTCAGTCTTAACACTGTAGCCCCATGAGAACTACATGCCGATTGGCCAAAATGAATATTGTGTCAAATTATCTATCTCATTTAGAGTATTCCCAATTCTATCTCATTTTGTTTATTTACTCAGTTTATTTTTCCTATCCCGAAATATAATTCTAAACTTTCCAAGTTTATTCCATGTTTATTTAAACCTCCAATTGTTAGATATGCCACTAGTTCGACACGACAAACGCCAACCCCGATCCCAACCGACCCTACTGCCATATTCCCATAACCCTATTGAAAGTCCTAAGCAATCGGGTATTATTGATTACGTGTCGAGCAAACGGATGAACGTGTTCTCTCTTTCTCTGCTCCTTATTCAGCAGCTGCGTCTTACGTACAAAACATTTCAAGAATGTGCAAATTTACATAACAATAGCACGCTCTACATTCCTCAATTCATTGATTAGCAAATAAAGCGGTGTCACTTTTCATGAGTGGCATACCCTACATGATATAGCGATATGCATAATACGTGTATGACAAGCTGCCCCGGCAAGCTGCTTACTGGAAAACGACATCGACATACTTTAAGTTCATTGTATTTTACGTTTTTATTACATGTTTTATGACATTTTACAAAAAGGTAAGGGTATGTTAATTTTAGTAATAGAATAGAACAGAAGTAGTGGTAGGAGTAGCAGTGGTAGGAATTTATTTTTCCTTCCTGAATGAGCATTGTGATGGAATGACGCAAATAATGATGATAATTTGCTGTCCTGATGATGATGATGATGATGATGATGATGGATGATTACGCAAATTTAACTTTGATTTAAAGAATGTATTTTTTTTTCTAAAGTTTTTTACATCTGAAGATAATTGTTTTAAAACGATCTCTTATGATGTTTTTGATGATGTATATGATGATGATGATATGATGATGTTTTTATGATGAGGACGTGTGGAGAACAAATATTTTTGAACATGTAAGTGAGGAGGAATGGAATGGATGATGATGATGATGATGATGATGATGAGGAGATGAATATAATGCCGACGATGATGATAAAACATTGTAAAATATAGTAAAAAAAATATAATTTTAATAAGAATAATATTGTCTTATTTTAATTTTTTATATTTCGAATTTCATTAATAAACATTTTGTGTATATTTGCCTTTCAAACACCTTCATTTTATGTGTGACAATTTAACACAGTGTAATGGGAATTAAATGGTACACACAACACAAAGGTCTGTTGGAGTTAAGCTGTCACCCTATGGGGAGAAATAACTTCTCTATGATAGAGATTTGACATCTACAGCTATATAGCAACACTGAACAATTGCGCCATTAAAATCCCAGAGTACACGTATGTCAGAAAAGGAGCTGTCAATCTAGCGTTTTCATCGAAGACCTGAAGCTGAGCTATGAGCTGAGGAAACTGGTTTGAATTCCAGGAAGACAAAGTAGCTAGTTTAAATGTCGTGAATAGACTCATTAAGTGAACTTCAATAGAAATATCGCAGGAAGTTCATGCCACACCTCCAGGAGATCTACGCGGGCAACTCCTGCACTACATGTTCATCTACTGTTGACAACCTTAATAGTCTACCTATTCTTTGTACATATGAACATGGTCCAGTATTCTTTTATGGTCCATATTCTGAATGTCTCTAGCTTAATAGCAGAAAGGTAATATCACACCTGTAAGCTGTACGCTACCTGCCTGTGCATTTCTGTCCAGTGCTGACAACTAAAACAGCGCGTCAATCTATAAAGCTATTATAATTCCCACTTTTCTTTTAAAATTTCTCAACACACTCACTTTGAGTTATTCAATGGGCCATTGACCTACAGTTACTCATCATACTCATTAGGAGGTGTGTGTTGGTTCAAAGAACCCCTGTTCCGAGTACAGAGTAACCAAGGGAGACACGTCCATGTGGCCAGGGTTTACCCACACCTATGGTGTGACTACCCATGGTGGTATATTACCCCTGGTGCTCCTACTGACAGGCCTTGTTAGCACGTCGGACGGGAATTGTCCTGAATCTAAGGACAATAACCTTATAATTACTATTTACTTGGGTCAACATCACAGCAACATGGGCAACATTAAGAAGGTCTTTGAATACAGAGGCAAAGAGCCTCGCGTTCTAGTTGCGGTAGCACGCCTTAGGAATGCATTACAATGTACAAGTAAATCATCGCCAGCTCAGTTCTTGATGTCAAGCGTTCTATAAACTGTATTCGCTGGCTTCTTGTTTACTGTTGCAATGCATTATAATTCTAGATAAGTTAGTAATTATGTTGTACATACATGTATATTATATTTCCTATATCGTCCAAGATTAAAGTGTCTTCTACTTTTGGAGGAAATGTAAGCATTTAAAAAATAACATACATTGACAATAACATTTTGAAGGTTTTAATATGTAAGATTGATTTGCATCTTTATAGTACGTTGTTCACACAAAGACACATCAGAAGTCCAGGAAAATCTAAGTAGTGGAACAGTGCCTAATTTGCATAAATCCAACGTGGCCACAAGGATGAAAGTTGGTCAAATATGGTTTAAATCCATGCCAGTCATGCCAGTGTATTCCTTTCAGCACACAGATTCGCACAAAGTATTATAATAGTTTGACCTATCTTCGATGTACAGTTCTTGAGTTAAAGGCAAAAATTTGCAATTTGTGGTGGGTCATTTCATAAGTTGACTTGCCTTTTAATAAATGAATACCTGAGTGGAAGAAGGGCCCAACTCCATTTTTTTACAAAAATGAGTTAGACCCAGCATTTTATTGCCAGCAGATTGTTCTTCCAATTTACAACCAGTGTGTGCAAAAGTTGATTTAAAATCAAAACTCTTTCCTCAATTTCTTTCAATACGCTGTAGTCATGATGTGATTTCATTGAAAAAAGGCCCAACTCCATGAAAAGTTGGGCCCTTCTTCCACAAATAGTTGGGTTAGGCCAGGAATTTTGTTCATCCATGAGCAATCAGACTTTTTACTAAAATTAAACTTTTTGTTGTACAGAAACACCAAGCCATTTGGGAGCTGGACTCCGTGGAATTTCTCTGCCATTAATGAATAATTATCAATGGGTTCTATTCATTTATTTATCGAGACACATCTGCTTACAAAACTGGGACTTAAAATTTATATTATGGAAGGGCCCATCCATTCGTATAAATAAGAGCCTCTATGTTGCATGGAAACATCATATTTGTTTTGAATACTGAAGCTGATATTGTATATTCATGTTTGAGAGGTCCACTGAAGATGAAAACATTTGGTCTATGAAACATTTTCCAACTATTATTTTTTTATTTTAATATAAAAAAAAAAAAAGCTTGGAGTTGGAGCCCTTCTTCCGCGTCAGGTATTCAAATGATATATGCCTATATTTCGCTTGGCGCAGAAAAAACGCCTATGTACATTTGACCATTGAAAATGTCACCTCCTACAAAATGAACGTATTTGCTCACTATCGAACTGAACATTTGCCCAACATGCCCAATTTACAACCAGTCCTGTGCAAAAGTTGGATTTAGTATCAAAACTCTTTAGCCCTCAATTTCTTAATACATATATTGTGATGTGATGTGATGTGATTCAGTATTTCAAAAAAGGTGGCATACTTAGTGAAAAGCTTAAAACAACTAGGCCCTGATTGTTTAGTTGTAATTCAGGCCTGGATATTTTGATTGTTTATGAGAAATGAGCAGGATCAGACTTTTTATAAAAATTAAGCTTTCAAAATGTGTTGTATTTCAGAAACACCAAGCTATTTTGGAGCTGGACTCCGTGGAATTTCTCTGCAATAAATGTCTTCATATAATTATCATCATGGGTACTATAGTCCATTTACTTTCCTCGAGACAGTATCGTCCGCGTGTGAAATGCACAGGACTTAAAATTTATGACCTTCATGGATAACATCCATTTATAAATAACGTAGCATCTATGTTGCATTTTGATGTGGTAGTCTTGTCCATATCACTGGAAGCTGATGGGTACCAATCATTTTGAGACAGTACCCTATTGTACAGATGGCTTGGTTTTAGGAATCCATTCGGTGTGATAGCTTCTTTATTTTGTTTATTTCGGTTAGTAATAACCATGATAACACGAGCTTGTCCGCGAGCTTGTCCGCGTGTGATACACGCGCGATCATAGGCGGTGTATGTAAGGCGCAGTTCATTCGCGCCGCATCGGGATCTACAGAATACACCGCCTTTGATCGCGCGTGTATCACACGCAGACGCTACTCTCTCGAGGAAGCTACCAAATGTTCCATAATTGACCATTTAAAAACGGTAAAATTTCAAAATGAGGTGCGTATTTTGTGTGCGTAGGCTGTCAAACGCGTGCTTCAATTACTCGCATATACTTTGCTAAAAAGCCTTCTGGCGCGTTGCTAAAGCAAAGCGCGAGAAATAAAATGCATTTTTGCGCATGCGTTTGGAGAGCCTCGTTTTGGTAGCAAGATGGCGGATTCGTGCAAAGGCGCATGCGTTTGCAGGGAGAACCTCGTTTTGGTAGCAAGATTCTTGCAAAGGGCGAGATGGTTAGAACCACTGGGTTTCCTACCCAGCAACTATAATTATGTGATTTTTGAATCTTCATTTAAATTTGAAATACTTTTTCTTTCTTTTTTTAATTGATGGATTAAGCAGAATGGCGATTTAATATCAATTTTATTTTCATTATTTCATTAGCTTGGGATGCATTATAACACGTCTGATGTGTACCTCCGATTGTGTTACACGGTCAAGTTTTAGCAAAGGTATTTCAACAATAAATCTGTATTTCGTCAAGGGCTTAAGTGCATTCTATGGTGTTCATTCAGACCATCTTCATCACATGTGACCCGTGTCCATAAAGAGATATGCTTGATTTTAACAGCCAGGATTTTTTAGGTTTCACAAACAGATTTTATTTGACATTACTGATTGACAAAAAATGCTTTATATTTAGAAAATTCAATTTCTTAGCACAGATGCATGCAAGTCTGATTTTAACATGGGTATCGATCGAAAACCGACTATCAACAAAAGCTCGGTTTTCAATGCGTTTAACTGATAAGGCTATTATATTAAAAGAAGCTATCACACCAAAATGAATTCCTTCAACCAAGAATGTATCTGTACGAATTCAGGGTACTGTATCAAAATGATTGGTACCCATCAGCTTCCAGTGATATGAACATGACTACCACATCAAAATGCAACATAGGAGCTACGTTATTTATAAATGAATGTTATTATAAGGTCATAAAACTATAAATCCTGGGCATTTCAAGATAATCCAATGTTGCTAAAGAAGCAGGTTGTCAATAAACACCAAACACTGATGGGTACCAAACATTGTGATACAGCTTGTAGTCCTTTAAATGGAATAAACTCTTCATCTAACCCTACCCAAAACTCTAACCCCAAATACAGCCATGGGGTTTGAATAAATTTTTGTTTTCTTAACCTAATAAATATTTGAATAATTGATACAAGATCCTCCTCATTCCTAATACACTCTTGAAAAGGTTTTTTTTTCAATTTGACTAGAAATAAAACAAGATCTCACTAAGTTAATCAAATTTGACCAATTTTGACAAAGTAAAGATACACTCAAGAGGAAAGGTATGAGTTCTATAAGAAGATCACAAGGCTTGATATAAGGGGTGTCATTTCTGCCGCATAGCCATGATTTGTTATTGGGAGGATGGAAAACCCAAAACTTTCGTTTTCTTGGTTTTGTGTACTTTATGCCTTAACTTGAGAGCAACAAACCCTGTGGAAATAAAGTTATTGGCTTCCTTGACTAGTTTTCTGATACGACCAATGTATCAATATTAAGAATTAAGCTAGTTAAATGTTTAAAACTTTAAAAATACGGCACTTGCCATGAGTGCCATCCCCCGATTGCCATCCCATCCAACAGCCTTAAGATATAGTAAACACATTATACTGTCTCCATGAAAATGAATAATGATCTAACATGCATCATATTGCATGTATTATGTTATGGTTTTGTACATTATCATGTTTACACTTGGTAAATACATAATGTATATCTGTCTATGTCATCAAATAGATAAAAAGGTCACCTGGGGTCACGGTCGCCCGGTCAATCTCTGGGATCATCCCCTTTGAATTATGTTACTATTAATGTCAATATTAAATAGGACATCTGTACTTCTCACTCTTATTAAACATAATTCCAGAGATAGATGTGTGTACGTTGTTAGTGTCTTAGTGAAAGGAAGATGTTAATATTGAGTGGGGTTTTATAAAAGGGAAAGATTGCACCTACTCTAACTCTAGCTTCAGTAAGATTTGTCCATGCTGATATCTCTTCTCGCGTAGACATGTCTGGATATCGGTTCCGAGCGAAATGTGCCTCTAGTTCCTGCAGCTGCTGACTGGTGAAATGTGTTCTCTGTCTCCGCTGGCGTGGTTTCTTGCTCGAGTCATCTGTAAGATCATCCGTGGTGCTGTTTTGTGTGTCTTCTGCAGCTGTTTCGGCTGTGTGTGAGAAAAAACGAGAGCAAAGAGACAAGAAAAGTCAGTAGTAAACAAAGAAGCATTGGTAGCTTGTATGATAAACACGGTATGGGGGTCAGAGGCAAAGGGTGCCCCTGATATCCCCCGGCAGGAATTTACACGCTTCTTTTCACATGTTTGGCCGATATGAACTCAGAAATCTTCTCTGGCATCCCCCTGTAAAAACACCTAAGTATACAAAAATAAAACTTTCAAGTCTTCAGGTTGTCACCACGTGGAATGGTTGTCCCAAAGACGTCCAAGTGTTTATTCCTATTTGTTTCCGTATCTTGAGGGAAAATGTTAAGTCAACACAACGCTACGCGTTTATTGGGTAACATTCACGTTATTAGAAAGTTGTTAACCTAAAGATGAACTGGTAGGGCATTTATGCGTACATAACTGGGATACCCATGGTCAAAATGGACATGGAGGAACTATCAACATTTAAGTAGTATCTGGGATAGTTGCATTAAATAATTATCACGGTCTTTGAAACATCTTAATTACCACTGTAAAAACTCGGTAGTTAGCATATGTGCTGACTATCGAGCGCTTTTAAAACATGCAAACATGAAGTGCCCCATCCACAAAAGTGTAAAGGTTTTGAGCACATCATCGATACACATAGTTATATACGAACAAGTAAACCTGCAAATTTGCGTCTCAACCCCATTAGCTCAGTTGGTAAAGCGCCGGAGTTTGGTACAATTTATGCTTTCAAAAGCGCTCGATAGTAAGCATGTGCTAACTATCGAGTTTTTACGGTATATGCATTTATTTCAACAAGTACATGATGTACAAGAGATGAACTAATTGTCGAGTCAATGACATAGTGGAAAAGAACTAGTTTAAAAACACAAAATCGCAGTTAGCGAATTGAACAATCTAAGATTGCAAAAATATGAATGAACATATATTTATCACGGTTTATTAGAGTTTTTTATTATCCAAGATCCCAAGGAGGATTATGAATCCGATTACAAACATGATAGGGCCAATTTAAGCAATTTCAAATGCAGAAAATCTTTACTATGCCTATACATTAATGTGACAGGGTATCATTGTTAACTTTATATGCATGTCTTTAATATTGAATTACAGTAGCTTTTTCAAGGATTCTTGTGTTACAGATACATGTATTTTAATCAAATACATTTTATTTAATAAAAAGCTTAATATCTATTCATTCGATTCACTTATATACATAATTATGTAAGTGCTTGGGTAAATATTTTCTAAATATCTAAATACTACTCTTAATTGCCAATATGAAAGTACATCACACGATAACTTGTACTTCGGTGTGTATTCCATTCTACATGTCTGGCAAAAAAGATAAATCAGAGACACGTTCGTGTGATCTTATGCCATGTAGCTTTACAAGTTAAATATAGGTGAAAGTAGCAAGACGATTACCCAATTTTGTCAAGTGCTTTCGATGGCTCTCACTTTGAATTAAATTCAAGCAGTTTCCTACCAATAGAGCCATTTGTTGCAACCATCTGGTGAAAATAAAAACCTTCACAACTAATAAGTTAATTCAAAATCAGACACATTATTATCATAAAGTATCACTTATTTGACACGATTGGTTGTCATCATTTTAGTTTAGTTTCAATAAGAAAAAGCGCGCCATCTGGAATATCATCGTCTGCTAACCCGATGGGATATTCCAGTTGAAATCCATACACCCCTATGGTAGACATGACCATATAATCTTTCACACAGGGAGTGTGAATTTCAAATGGAGTTACCTAAATGGATGATCCATTTAAATTCTGCAACCCCTGTGTAGGAGATTAAGGTAATGTCTTCTGTAGGGGCGTATGGATTTCAACTGGAATAGCCCAATGTCGGAATTGGTTAGAAACACACAAAGTAACATCTTGTAGCCATGACATGATTGTCCTCATGAACATCTTTAAAAATAGCTGTATTGCTTTGCACCATTAAATCTCTATCTGCGTGTATGTTTCACCCAAATGAAATCTCCCAATTCAAATAATTATATTTGTTTAAGTTAAAATCACCAAAACCAAAGAATCACCATACCAGGAATACACGAGTTGCCTCTTGTCTTGACTTGATCTATGTGTCCAGGGAAGATAGTAAATGATTATAGTAATGGAATTAGACAACATCGTTTTGGATTTTAAAAGTCACTGTGCGTTTCTTCTTTAACCTTATTATATCAAACAGTTCATAATTGAATACAAAAAATTCCATACATCTACATAATTGCGCAACAAAGTTGCATTAAGCAATATCTAGCTGAGGTGGTACATTTTTTAAATTAAACGTCCAAAAGTCATTTTAATTATAAAAGGTAAAAAACAATGATTTGGTGCTTTAATTAGGGTCACAGATTCAGCCTAATACAGTTGTTCTTCCACTAATCCGTATGGATACACACATAAGGTTAATTGAACATTAAGGATTATAAATCAAGCAATAAGTTAACATTAAGGAATGGGTCAACATGTCAGTGTTGCCTCATTTCCTCTGAAATGTACATTAACATTTCGATCAGAAGACTTCGTATGGAAATGACACGATTTGCGGTGCCCCCAATTTCCACGGAATCGTCACAGAATGTTTTATCGATTACGGAAACATGAAATCTATCAGATTTCTCGCTCTTCTTTGAAATATGATACACACAATGTAATAGTTATATGCTTGGATGGCACATTAAAGACATTATACTACACCAGGCACAAAATTAAACTCGTCAGTTATAGTCATCCTTGCTGTTTAACAACCTGATAATTTTGGATTATTCTGAAATATACATTTTGTTAATTGGACTTTGCTTTCTCATTTGACACCCTGTTCGTGACAATCGAGCAAGAATTGACCAAGATATGTGCCTCCAAACCTTCAAACCCCAAAATCAAAAGTTGCAATAGTAACGATTCAATATTGTGCCTGTTACATTGTGTGCTTTATTGATTGGCCCGTGGTGCTTGTGTGCAATACAACGACGCGTAATTCCCATTGAAATTGCAACTTTTGATATTGGGGTTTGACGGTTTGGAGGTGCATATCTTTGGTCAATTCTTGTTCGATTTTCACGAATAGGGTGTCAAATGAGAAAGCAAAGGCCAATTAATAAAATGTATATTTCAGAGTAGTCCAAACTTATCAAGTTGTTGAACAGCAAGGATGACAACTGACGAGTTTCTTTTTGTGCCAGGTGTATAAAACACTGAATGTGTAAATGTATATTGTTGGGAGGGGCTAGGTGGGTGTGGTTACCGGTTGTATTATAAAAGTAACCAGTTTATATGATGTATCTTAATTATAGGGAGCTGATTAATTAAGAGCTTCCATGATTACAAGAATGACTTCCTCTTACTTTTTATCTAACTTATAAGGGCTATAACAATAATGACAATAAAATGAAATTGTACCTAAATAGAAAAAAAAACCTTGTTAAACTTTTTTTCAAATATGGGACATCATCATTTATTTACCTGGTTGGGGATGTCTGGAAATCCATCAGCCTACTTTCTAACATGTTTTAATGAAAATATTTTACTATAATGATGCATCAATCATTAATCATGACACATAATACGGTAATAGTTTCTTCTTCTATAAGGCCTAAAAAGTTTGTATTGCCCTTATCGACCAACCCTAAAATGTAAATAATATGAATTTTTAGGGCTAAGATTGTGCTTCAAATTTCGACTGATGTAGCAGCCTAATATTTAGTACCCACGAGAAGGCCCAATACGACTTTATTGAGAAGACTGACACTTGCACACAAGACCCACTGTAGCTTCGAGAATGGCAACATTACCTCGTAACTTTAATTTTGGACGGAATATTGTAGAAAGAATTCACTTGGTTTTGTCAGGCAAAAATACCAATTCATTCACTCAATGAAACATATCATTATTCATTCACTCGATGTAAAAAAAGAGTGAATTGAGGAACCATTCACCAAATGAAAAGAAGTAGAAGTAACATGAACTTCAATTCCATAATGAAAAGTGTTATTTTAAGAGTTTTATGTTTATATTTAGTCATATTTTTATATTCTTATTCTTCTAAAGGCGTGATATTTCACTCTTTTCGGGATGGTCTCTCAAATCACCCCAAAAGAGTGGATTTCACTCTTTTGAATTTAGAGAGAAGATCATCCACTGATTTGCACAGATAATACACGTTTTACAATAACAAACCTGTAGAGTCCATGGTCATTTACAGTTTGTCCACTTTGAAGTACAAAGTGACAACGCACGCGTATACAGCGCGTTAACAGTGCGTAGTGCTGCGTCGCTGCTGCAGGTATGCGTTCCTTCAAAGTCGGCACAATGTGTGCGTCCGCGTCGGTACTTTGTACTTCAGAGTAGACTGACTGTAGTTTAATTGTGCATTATGTCTCATAACGTATTACATATCATTTCTTACATCTTTTGAAAAAGGGTACAATAGCTTAATAAAGAGGACTCGGACACTCCCACCAATATGTTTTGATACGTACAATGCCTTGAGCCAGTATAGATTTACGCGCTAAATTAAATCTGTGCCAATTATTTCTTTTCATCCTAAATAACAGAACACAATGTTCTATTTAATTGTTGAGCAAATCATGACATAAAGGGAACAATATGAGGACCTACTTGACCAATTCTAGGATTTCATTCTTAAGGCTAGATGAACAACCCATGTAAATTGATAAAACTTTTCTATGGTTGATACTTGAGACGAGCAGAGTGGCGATATGCTATTTTGACACCCATATTTATATTTAATAATCAATCATAAAAGGCACCTATAAGAATACTGAATGCTCTGCGTGCTAGCCATGCGCTTCAACGGAAAAAGTTAAAATATCAAGAGCTATCTTAAGAACTACTGAACCAATACTAGGCTTGTTTGTACTCATTTTAATGCATTTTTCATGCTGATTCCAAATATGGTCATAAAATTTACATTTCTGAAATATTTGAATAAAAAAAATATTTTTGAAACATGTCGTCTGCAGTCGATACCCGCGTGAAGAGAGTTAAAATTAAATGCATGGGCACTTCGTGATCGTGATCCATTTACTCAAAAAAGTTGAGAATTTTATACCATCATCACACTAGGACTATAATGTTTGTGTGCATAACCTTTCTTGCAAGTTCAGACGTTAGACAAAGATATTGTCCAATTTGAATTTTCTCATTGTCGACAAACAGGCATTTCAACACAGTGGCCTATGGCGATGTAATACATGCAAATATTCGTAACTCACAAATTCAAGGTCCGAATCAACTGAAGTTAGTTTTATCATTTCAAATTTTTTTTAAAGGCTATTTCCGTTATTTATTGAAACACACATTTAAAAGAGGGATGCTAAAAATCACGAAATACCCCTTTTCAGTTAAGATAATCCATCTCAAAAAGAAACATCAAAATTAAGCCCAAACTCACAAAGTCAGAATGATTTTTAAGTATCGACATATATTTTGGTTTGAATAAAAAGAAATATATTTAAAACAATAATATTAATATTATACTATAGTATCATAGATTATCACAGATTAAATATTTATTGAACCATACACCAAATAGAATCACCAAAAGCCTCTTTTACTTAACATAATCCACTTCAAAAAGAAACAATAAATATAATATCAAAATCACAAAGAATATTTATAAATATCGACATTTATTTTGGTGTGAATACAAAGAAGTACGACAATATTTAAAACAGTTATCATTTTCTGATATCATAGAACCTAGATTAAATTATTTGAAAGAACCAAATTCGAGCCCGGAGAGAAAAGACATTACACTAAGGGACTGAGCCACTGGGTACTCGTCTACATAAGCCATGTTATCTCGGTCAGTCTGTCCGGCTACCTGACCTCCTTTACGCTTTGCGTTCGTTCAGTAAGCCTTCTGATTCAAGTTCATTACTTTTGATTTCTCTAAATGGTCATCTCAAGTTAACGATACATTCATTGTGCAACTGTCATGAGCAGCGACCATGCTGTATTACTTTCAAAGCATACATGTCAACAAATCTATAACTACAAAGGACATCTTGATGAAAGCTTCTATTCAACAAATATGGCCGTCCGCCTCTTAAAACCTCAAATCCCTGTTTATATCAACATCTGTCTTAGTTCAAAAGATCGGTCATGATCGTGATTGTTGTATGATAGTTTGTGTTTAATGTCGTAAACATTTGTTCAAGCTTATTTGCAACATAACAAATGAACTTGGCCTTTGAATTATTGTATAGAACGGTAGACAAAAGTGCTTTACCCATAATTTTTGTTGTTGTTGCTTTTATGTGAGTTTATCCCTGAAAATGAAATTAGGTATAACGTATCAAGATTTATTTCAAATGTCCTAAAGTTTACGATGAGCAAATTAAAGTTGACCCATTAATTGATTTGGTTTAATTGATAGTATTAAATCTGACGCATTTCACATAATACTTTCACAAAAAGGTGATGATATCGTCTTTAATGAGGTCTGTAAGCGAGTACGGAAATTTGGATTCAGTTATAAATCTAAAACCATACAACAACAGTGACTTCAAATTACGTAAAAGGACGCCAAAAAGTATACAATTTTTATTATTATGTACATTATACCACAAAGTACCTGCACATATCTAACATGCTTATGAATCATTTCACGATTATAATAAAAATAAAACAACCATCATTGAGCCCGCTTTTTGGTTTTAATTCCCACATAAGTAAATATAGCTAAAACAATGTACTATCTGTTATCTGAATTACAGTGACGTAAACCATTCTAAACCTTCTAACTGCGATTTTAATCTAAAGTGCACCATTTAGTTTAATTTGTGTATTATGTCTCTTAACGTATTACATATCATGTCCTTACATCTTTTGAAAAAAGGGTACAATAGCTTAATAAAGAGGACTCGGACACTCCCACCAATATGTTTTGATACGTATAGCAATGCCTTGAGCCAGTATAGATTTACGCGCTAAATTAAATCTGTGGCAATTATTTCTTTTCATCCTAAATAACAGAACACAATGTTCTATTTAATTGTTGAGCAAATCATGACATAAAGGGAACAATATGAGGACCTACTTGACCAATTCTAGGATTTCATTCTTAAGGCTAGATGAACAACCCATGTAAATTGATAAAACTTTTCTATGGTTGATACTTGAGACGACAGAGTGTCGTAGACAAGGAGCAACCCTAAACCTGCTTACACTGTCATCTAAGATGGAGTGGGATTCGGTGAAGGGGCTAGTGTGAAACGTGAGCGATGCATCAAGAGTCTGTGATCGGATTTGGGCTGGTACCATCGGATTAGTTACTTCCGTAGCTATGAAAAGGTAGAAGCGCTATATGATACCAGAAAAACCAACACGACTTTTGTGTTTGAATTTATGATTGAAGAAAATCGCTTGGAAATCGACCCCGCAGGCGAGAAAGCTTCCGAAGGCATGTAAGAAGTGAAACGTTGGGCACGAATTGAGGGGAGAAGTACCAGTTCAGCAATGTGCAATGAGCGTGTACGAGTACTTAGTGCGGCGTGGATGAGGCCAAAGCCAACGGCAAATAACCAAAGGCAAAAATTGAATTGTTAACAAAAAAATGAGAAGATATTCAATGCGATCTAGCAAGTGTTTTACACGGCGTTGACACGGCAAGGTATTAACGCACAATTGCATAGAATGCACTCAGATTACAATTTTACTGCGCAACCGATGGTGGTAGTTTTATTAACAGACATGAACTCAGGCTATAATTGCGAGAAACAAGCTGATGTGATCGCAAAACAGGAAAGCCTCTACACTCCCACCGCTTCCCATTACAACCTTCTCAACAACGTCGGCATAAAAGATAAATATATTGACCGTATTAACCCGACCCTCCCCCTTCTCTACTACTCCAGTAAGGAGATTTGGACCACGTTAATTGAAAACGTGCGTCTTTAATTTGATTGTTAATAATTTTAAAGTCTTTTTTTGGCACAAAGTAGTGAATTTCATCTGTTGGTAAGTTTTCTAACGTACACACAAGTATAGTATTTAAAATTGAGTAGCTTTCTGTTTTGTGTTTCTCCGTTTCTGGAGTGTGTTAAGTTATTTTTGAAAATTTATCTTTCCGTGTCTTGATTCATACGCATAGCTATTTAAGAAGAGCTACTTTATTTTTAAATTTTTCGTGAGTTTTTAAAAGAATTAAAAAAATGAGACACAAACGTGGATTCAGGCACGTAACGTTTCCAAAACTCAGAAATGGCAATTGGAGCGGCCACTTATGCATGAAAATGTAGATACTATCAATTACAATTCAGTGAGTGGTTTAAGTCCCATGAGTAGTAAGGACACGATTTTGACGCACAAAACATAGCAAAAGGAGGATCTTCAAGTACACATACGCAGTATGTTGCCAAACTCTATTGAGACCTTTTTGACACTGTTCCACAAACATGGTAAAGAGATGTGTCTTTTGAGGATTGCACTAAGATAGGTCAAAGTTGATACAAATAAGACAGGCGTTCGACTAAAAACGGAATTGGTGTAGAATACAGAGAAACGTTGTAAGGCAATTGACGAACACTGACAGTGTAAAAAATAGTTCACAAAACGCTGTTTATATGATCATGATGATATTATACTAGCTGCTAACAAAACATGTTATGTATTAAGGGCATTAATAAAAATAACTTTAATATGTCATCTTATTTAGTATTATCGTAATGAATATTAACTTAACTTAGCATTAGTGTAATTTGGTAAGCAAATTAATCTGCTAAGAATCACATTTAACATAATAATATTACCAGTATAAATATATATTATGCATAGCACAAGATAATACAACACGAGTAAATAAAGTACAATATTCCTACCATGCGAGTTGACTGTACGGAGGTGACACGTTGTTTGTGTGCCGTTAGTCCCGGCGTATGATACTCCCGTCGTCATGGCCGTGACGCTAACTGGATTTCTCGGCGTTTCCGCGCTCACCAAGTCTTCCAAAGTCGATAGTGGATCGCTGAGACCATCCATGCTTACTTATCAATCAAGATAGATTAACTTGGGCCGTGTTTACGACGGAGGGAGGGAGAGAGCGCCTGGGCGGGAAGATCTCCTAAAATCCGGGACTGCTGGACTCGTAAGCCGTGCGGTGTCAACATGGATTGGAGTAGCTCAAAGAAGCAATCTCTGCGCTATAGTATCACGAGCTACCTAAAGCTCCTTTTTCTCGGAGCGAAGATACAGCCGAATATTCTCTGATGATTATATCCAAAATGAAGGTGGTCGTATTTCAGTAGTAGGTCGGCTTACGCGGCTATTCTGCTGTAAGTCGTGATTGCATATACCGCCGTATTAAAGCCCCTAGGTGCATCTGACTTTCCGACCCGCCATAGTCCCAATTTGACGTCATCTAAGATGAGTAGGCGGAGCTTTAGTATACGGTGAAAGTGAAAAACCAATCAGCGCTCAATCGGAACTGTCTATCACTAAGTGTCTATCCCCTGATTGGCTTAATGTCAGGATATATCAATATGGTTCATTCATTCATTTTTTTCCTTTAACATTTAAGAGGCTCTAACAAGATATTTAGTAGCCAATAGTGGTGAGAATAATTTCTCTTATTTCCCTTGGCTATAGTGACCCTCACACAGGACATCACTCAGCTCAAACTGACTCACATCATCATGTGCCATTCTAGCTAGGAGGGTACACACACTAATAGTGTGTGTCCCAAATGTATAATTTGTGACAAACGGGTTGATTTAAAACAAATTGTAGACAGATTTCGATAGAGTAGGGGAATTTGTATCGTTTTGATCAAGCGACTATAGAAAATCTAGCAATGAGCTGGGTGAATTATGTGTGAGGAATCGGTGTGATAATGTCATAATACTATAACTCTCATGAAATAAGAAGAATTTAGATTGAGTTGTGAAATGGATTTGTAAATTGATAGCATACTATTAGGATATATTGTTAATTGAAATTTTGAATTCTACGACATTTAGGCTATATAACAAAGAACAAAACACAACTTTGCAATTTATTTTATAAAGCATTTTTTTTTGTAATAAAACGATATCCTGAATCATTCAATTAGCCCAAAATGCGATAAATTGTTTAAACGATATAGTATAACGTGTGACAATGGTGAAAGTCGCAATGGCGGTGGTGGTGGTAGTTACTGTTATAATGTAGCAGAAATAATTATTATGGTGGTTATAACCGTTATAGTACAAATGTAGTATAAGTTGTAGGAAAGCAATGGCAGCACGAGTAGTTGAAGAAGTACGGTAGTAAATGTTAAATTAAAAACTGATTTTCTTATCATTTTGAATGAATGATACAAGATTACACAGTCAGTCACAAGACATATATTAATATTAATATATTATCCGACCAATTTGTACATGTGTATGTACTAATATCGCTACCTGTGATTGTCGTAGACAGTACAGTCGGCAAGCGAAGGTCCCGTCACGGTGACGCAACGGGCTCTGACTGGTGATCGTAAGGTTACGGGTTCGAACTCCAGCGGTGCCATCGTCTTGTGAAGTTGTGCAGTGTGCACTTTAGCAACACGCTTTTACTATTATCTTCCCTCCGTATCGATCGGCATATTGTCCTCACCCTTTCCATGGAACTGAAAAAAGCAGTCCAAGTGTCCTCGGTGTACGGTCGGTATGTTGTCGTGCCAAGAGCTCAAAAATGCGGTAATACTGACCGAACAAGTGTTAAAACGGTTAACGCAGCGTGGACGTAATCTATAGAGGGGGTAATAGGGTATAAGACCTCATGTTTCCGTAGCGAGGACGCGTGTTATGTCCTCGTTTAAGCACGGCCTGCATGTAAGCATTGCTTCTTTACCTCTATTCATGTCACCAGGCTGTTGGGCTGTTATTTTTTTGCAATGTGAATTATGTGCATTTCGCCGTTTCTTCGAGTGGAATTTCAAAGTTAGAATATGAATGAAATCTCTCATACAAGTTTAAGGATAGGATACTTAGCAACGTTTGCGCAGGATTTTTGTGGGACATGGGAGCACATCATCAAACACATCAAATTGCGTGGATATGTACTGAAAAATGTCATAAAAAGAGGATGCCAGGATCACGAAACACCCTTTAATATATTATTGAAAATAACACTTTGTTCTGAATACGAGGAATAAGGAATGTCTTTCTGATATCAAATGATTTTGATTTTTTTGAAATTCGCTATATGGCAAATTTATTATATAACTGTTTTTGACATTTAACAGTCCTCAATTAAGTAAAACAAATTAGAAAACACGATATTTTTAGATGAATTTAAACAAAGCCGACAACTAGTTGTCTCGCAACACTTTAAAAATGTATTGTAATCATGTAAAACACTTGAAAACACGAATTTTAGATGAATTTAACCCAAGTTGTCTTGAGAACTACCTGCCGATTGGTCAAAAAGAAGTTTTCATTATCAATTGGACCAATCAGCAACATTGTTAGAATAATTTCACCACGCAAAATTGGGGTGAATTATTTGCAAAGCTCCATTCTGATTGGTGATTAAAATGAAGATATCATGTAATTGACCAATCAGAGGCAATGTTAGATCGGCAGGTAGTGATCAGGGGGTTAACATTCAAACTGTCAAGAGTGCGTTATTCTATAGTTTGTGCAGTATTAACAGGTGATTGCCATAAGCATTGCAACCAGGCACACCGCTGTAGGAGAGTTCCTATAACAACTGTATACACTAACGTTGTCGGCTACAAATATTAATCATAACATACAGGGTGGCTACAAAATTGCATACAATTTTATTCTGATGCATTGGCTGTCTGTATATCTACGGTAATTTTATCAAATTCAAACATTTCCCCAGGATTATGGTTGTCTCAGTGCTATGTGATATTGCGATTAGGATAACGGGTAGGATTAGGGATAAGGTTAGACTTGGGGTTACACAGTCTGGGCTTTACATCGGTTAAATTTAATTTGAATATACTGCCTCAAAATGGACAAACATCAAGCACGACGTCAAAACAACAACAACAACACACACATATATACATTGATTTATAGTGCGCTATGCATATGCATAAAATCCAACCCAGTTCACACCACAAATGCATTACCCTATGTCATATTGTGTAAAATGGCTGCAATTCAAATGCAGATTTCTCAGCTATAAAGCAACTAGTTGCGTCAAATGTACATTTTCTTTAAAGATCAAGATTAGGAATGGTCTTAAAGGTTAACTCAATTGTTTAACAAAATTAAACACAGACTGTGCCGGGGCTCGAACTCGCATCCCGGCACACACCAATGCACAGGAGTCATACGCCCTACCGGCTGATCTACTTGACTGCTTTTTAAAAATCCATCTAACTAAACACTTACTGTACCCTATTATATTACTCTGATATTGGCTTATTCCAGTTAAAATCCAAACACCCATGGAAAGACATATAACCTGTTTAAGGGTAGACGAGGTATTGTCGATCGAAGCAAAAACAAAAAAAATATTTTCATTATCTAAATCAATATATTATTGACAAATAACACCTTGATGTTTTGCAAAAGTTCATTCTTCAAATACTATATATTGCAAACTTGCTTAATTTATTGTTGTTATTGAGTTAAGTACGTTTTACAAAAAGTTTTGTTGTTTCAACCCTCTTTACAACATAACTCAAGATCCACGGGACCTACAAAAGTATACTTGTGATATTTTAATTCTTCTACACGCTCGCTATGAAATGAGCAATGCAGTTTTTGCCAAAGCTCACTACCATTCTCAAGATGCTGTGAACTACCAAATCGCAACAGTTTGAAATAGTTAATAACCTTAATTTCCCACACAAGGGGTGTAGAATTTAAATGAAGTTACCCATTCAGGTTTAATACCCCCAATTGAAATTCACACTAAGAATAAGGTCATGTCTTTCATAAGGGGTGTATGGCATTCAACTGGAATAGCTAATTATTGTTTGTATGCATGTTTATGTGTAAAGATATCTTTGTTTGAAATTGTGTACATGTTGTACGGAATGTTCATGCGCGCGTGTGTATGTCATATCAAAATATTAACACTTTTATGACAGCATTGATCGTTTAATACAAATCTCCAGAACACATGCACAATTTCCATGGTAACGTAGTTTTACCATATCTTGCTTTTAGTACACTGACGTATTATTGAATGGATTTGCCCGGATTATACAAGGCTGGCTCACAAGTGGCGTTAGATTTAACTACAACAACAACTAAAACAGCAGTAACAACAAATAACAACGTAAGACAACAATACGGAAAAAATGAAGTAAAAAACAATTTCCATGGTAATGCAGTTTTATACCGTAATATTAGGGATTAATGCAATGGATTCGCCCGGATTATACAAGGCTAGCTCATAGACGTCAGCTTGAACAACAACAACAGCAACAACATTAACAACAACGTAAGACAATTATGCGAAACAAAATAAATGAAGCAAAAAACAATATATGAATGTACGATCTTCGCAATTCAATATTTGAATGGATCTTTCTGCACTACAACGTTCACGGGGTACCTATGCATTAAACCATAGATGTCAAAGAAATGCTAATCACTCATACCTGTAAGATTAGAATCTTTGAAAAGAGCGGTATTTTATTCAATCTATGATTGCAGACATACACGGGTGATGAGTGCAACCTGCTTGTAGTGCAGGGCGATCTAATCAAAAATTGCATTTATCTATTGCTACGGTAGTTAATCGAATAATTACATAACTTCAACAGCGAATATGAACACATATCAATCATATTAATGATTAATGTTAAAAAAACATAAATTAACTCTCTATAAATTAGTTCAGGTGTTCTTGAGTTAGCGCTTGATATTTTGGGAAAATATCCCAAAACTTCGGATTTTTTATGCTGAAGCCTATGACTAGCACGCAGAGCATTCAATACCAGTCTAATACCCCCTACTTTCCCCTATAATATTTATGCAAGTCATTATTGTTTATTGTCAGTATACATGATTATGCACACGTGCGCGTAGCCCCAGGTGTTCTTGCCATACCAAAGTATTAGCACTTTCATCATTCATAATATTGTTATTTTGTTTTTGTTTTTGCTTCATTTATTTTGTTTTGTATAAATTCCTCGCGTTGTTGTTGTTGTTGTTGCTGTTGTTATTGTTGTTGTTGAATCTTACGTCTGTGAGTCAGTCTTGTATAAGGCCGTATAAAATTAATGTTTTGGTTCTCGTCCAGAGGATTTTCATGAATTGATGAGGGAGGAGGTGTTTTTTTTTTTTTTTTTTTTTCAATGTAAAATTAGCATTGTCAGTAGTTTTCGGTCTTTCCAACAGTGCTCGAGGAAACGATGAGGCCCTTTTTTTTTTCAAATGTGAGATTCTGAGGATAAACCCCCTAGAGTACCACAAAAAGACTTGGAAGTGATGCTTGTTCTCTAATAAACTTATTTATATGTATGAAGATTTCATAAATCATTCCAAAGTCTAAAAAAATTAAAAAATCTAAAAAAAAAAAAAAAATCTGACAAATCCCAGAAATTGAGGAGGGAGGGACGAGAACCAAAATATTAATTTTTGCCTAATCCGGGCGAATCCATTACGTGTACTAATCCTTAACAACGGTAAAGCAAGATGTGGTAAAACTACGTTACCATGGAAATTGTTTTTTGCTTCATTTATTTTGTTTCGTATAATTGTCTTGCGTTGTTGTTGCTGCTGTTTTAGTTGTTGCTGTAGCTGAATCTTACGTCTGTGAGCCAGCCTTGTATAATCCAGGCGAATCCATTCAATAATACGTGTACTAATCCTTAACAACGGTAAAGCAAGATGTGGTAAAACTACGTTACCATGGAAATTGTTTTTGCTTAATTTATTTTGTTTCGTATAATTGTCTTGCGTTGTTGTTGCTGCTGTTTTAGTTGTTGCTGTAGCTGAATCTTACGTCTGTGAGCCAGCCTTGTATAATCCAGGCGAATCCATTCAATAATACGTGCACTAATCCTTAACAACGGTAAAGCAAGATGTGGTAAAACTACGTTACCATGGAAATTGTTTTTTGCTTCATTTATTTTTTTCCCGTATTATTGTCTTACGTTGTTATTTTTTGTTGATGCTCTTTTAGTTGTTGTTGTAGTTGAATCTAACGCCGCCTGTGAGTCAGCCTTGTATAATCCGGGCGAATCCATTCAATAATACGTGTACTAATCCGTAACAACGGTAAAGCAAGATATGGTAAAACTACGTTACCATGGAAATTGTTTTTTACTTCATTTTTTCGTATTTAATTGTCTTGCGTTGTTATTTTTGTTGCTGCTGTTTTAGTTGTTGTTGTACATGTAGTTGAATCTATCGCCGCTTGTGAGCCAGCCTTGTACAATCCGGGCGAATCCATTACGTGTACTAATCCTAAACAAAGGTAAAGCAAGATATGGTAAAACTACGTTACCATGGAAATTGTTTTTTGCTTCATTTATTATTTTATTTCGTATTATTGTCTTACGTTGTTATTTTTTGTTGCTGCTGTTTTAGTTGTTCTTGTAGTTGAATCTGACGCTTGCGAGCCAGCCTTGTATAATCCTGGCGAATCCTTAATAACGGTAAAGCAAGATATGGAAAAACTACGTTACCATGGAAATTGTTCATGTGTTTTGAAGATTTGCATTAAACGATAAATGCTGTCATGACAGTGTTAATATTTTGATATGACATACACACGCGCGCATAATGGACATTCCGTACAACATGTACACAATTACAAACAAAGATATCTTTACACATAAACATGCATACAAACAATAATTAGCTATTCCAGTTGAAAGTCATACACCCCCTGTGAAATACATAACCTTAATCTTCCACACAAGTGCGAATTTCAATTGAGGTTACCTGAATGGGTGACTTTGAATTCTACACCCCTTGCGTGTGAAATTAAAGTTATATCTATCCATGAGTTTATGCATTTTTAACTGTAATAGTCCAATGTCTTGCTTACTTACTTGCTTATGTCGACTTGTCTAGTCGGACTCCGCTGATGGCCCTCCACACAACTCTGTTCTGCATACAGTTCCTAATGTCTTGTTTCTCTAGTCCAGTATCCTCGATTAGTTGCTTGATGTAGTCCTTCCGTGATTGTCATCTTGATCTTTTACCATGCGTAGGCTGCCACAGCAAAACTCTGGAAGCTGCCTCTGGTTCACTTCTGGCACAGTGTCCAGCAAATCTCAGCCTTTTTGTTTTCAGCCTTTCGGAGATTGGGGAGAGATTGCCGTACAGCTCCTTATTGGTGGTGTGCGACTGCAACATTAAGTGCTTTTCTCAGATAGTCTTGTGTAACAACCATCAAGCGCCTTCTTAAACTTTGATGTAATTGTCCATGATTCTGCACCATACATCGAACTGATTCGACTGTGGTGGTGAAAAGCTTGGTTTTAAGATTTCTAGGCAGGCTGCTCTTCCATATCTTGTTCATGCTGTTGCAGGCCCTCCATGCTTGGGCTTTCCTGATGTTAAAATCCTTTTCACTGCTGCCAATCCAAGCCCCAAGGTATTTGAAATCGTCTACTACTTCAAGCTCGCTTCCATCCAGTGTTCGGATTGGGGATGCAGCCATATTACAAACCATTGCCTTGGTTTTCTTGGCGTTCATGCTGAGACCGACTGTTAGTGCTGCAGTCTCAACAAGATGGAGTAGCTCTTCGGCATCCCTGAGATTGTCGGCCAATAGTGCTATGTCGTCAGCGAAGTCGAGGTCTGCAATTGTTTGCGGGCCTATCCTCCGACTTTTCCTTGTTTTTAGCGTGAGCCCTAGACGATCTTCATTCCCAAGTAGTGCTTTCCTGAGAGCGTAGTCGAGGACTGTTACAAATAGAAATGGTGCAAGTGTGTCCCCGTGCAGTACTCCAGCCTGAATTATGAAGTCGTCGGTGATTCCATCTGGTGTGGTAACATGGGCAACCGTGTTCTAATAGGTGCTTCCAATAGCCGCCACAAGTTTCTCTGGTACTCCATATGCACTTAGGATGTCTAGCATTTTCCTTCGATGGATGGTGTCAAATGCCTTTTTAAAATCGATGAAGACCAGTGCCGCTTGCAGATTGTTGTTGTTTATCTCTTCAATAATTCTTCTCAAGGCCAGTATTTGTGACACTGTTGACCTTCCAGGGCGGAAGCCATTTTGGTTCATTCGTAGTACAGGATCCATGAAGGGACGAATTCTGTTGAGTAGTAGTCTGTAGGTCTTTGCCACTATGGATGATAAACAGATGCCTCTGTAATTCCTTCCCTCTCTGAGATCACCGCTTTTTGGAATTGGGATGAGATTGAGTATTGACCACTGCTCGGGTTTGGACCATTCATTAATGCCTCATTTTTTTTTTTTTGCTTTATAATTATGTGTAATTGATTTATTTCATAATATTTGTTTATTGTCTCTTGTATAATGCAATTCGGCCGTTTGGCCGCGATGTTGTGCAGGTTAATAAAATCATATCATATCATACAGAAATAGAATGTCAGAGTATCATTAATAGGGTAGATTAACTTTTTAAGCCGATGGGTTTTAAGCTCCACCGGTAGGGCGTTAGATGTACGCCGATGTGAGTTCTAGCCCCGTTACAGTTTCTGTTTAGTCTCGGTAAATAATTGAGCTTGAAACTTTCCTGGGCAAGGAACTAACTACTTATTGTCTCGATTACCCGTCGGGAAAGTGCTAATATTTTGGTATGGCAAGCACACATGTATGATAAGCATTATCCCGTGGTGTACTTTCACGTGTACGTATAATGTATGTATGCTAACAGTAAACAATAATAACTCACATATTGTAATTATATCACATTGCATTTTAAGGGAACTCATATATTGTGTCCATAATATAAGTATTGGCAATTTCAATTGCAAGGTCTATTAATCGTGTTAATTAATGGGCGAGTTATGTGCCTAATGGCAGACATAGACAACATGAACAACACATTCACATTAGGGCCTACATTACTTAACATTCGATTATATGTAACATCCTTGAAAGTAGAGCATATCATCCTTGAAAGTAGAGCATATCTCTTACTTTCAAGGATGTAACTCGGGTATCACTGAATTTCTTCTTGCAAATCTAACTTTCTGGCACGTAAGAGAACAGAGATGTGACAATGGAGGTAGAACTTTTTGAATGACACGCGTATACATTTACTTCTCATGCATTTCATAATTATTATGATTGATCATAGAACCGATGGAATCATGGTACCAAAATGTTCAAACGCCATTCAGAACAGCGCTTTTGCGTATTCGGCACTCGGTAAATATATCAAATTATTAATTTATAACGGTATATAACATCGGATTACGTAAATTGTTGAATGGTCCCTGATCCAGATTTTGTCAACAAAGGAGTTTTATCACTATGAACTAAGACAGCGCCGATGGTTTGGTACACCCTGTATGTCACAAACATCAATTCATACGGCCAATATGAATTTTCGGAAAACAAAAAACTTCATATCATAAAAGTATCATAACAGTCATGTATATTTTCTTTTTCACCATGGGATGGTTGCGCGCAAGTGTTTCTACGCATACGACACCTAAAGGTGAATTCATAATCTAGTCGCAAGCGATATGCAATTGCATATTAGCCAATGACATAGAACGTGCGGTCCAAATCATGAAGTACCAATGAATCTCATTGGTCAATGATTAATTGGTCATGGTTGACGATGACATTAGCAAGTCAACTTGACTTAAGATCCCGTCATCTCACAATAATTAGTTGCTTATCATATATGTTCGATGCTTATCCCTTCCCGCGCGATTCCAGAGCAGACGATGTGATGTGAAAATTACAAAATTGACAAAAAATATCAAAACTTAGCATTTTTATCATCGCTTTCTGTAATTTACATTCAAAATGCATTCAAATGAGGACTAACATGCCTAGTTTAGTGACTATATTTTGATAAAGGTTTTAGATATTTGCGAAATAATATCAAAATGTGTTGCCTTCCGTACCCGTCGGCCATTGCTCGCTCTGGCTATGCGATATTGTTTCAGGTAGCGCATATGTATCAATGTATCACTCACAGCAAAACATATCTCCAGCATATGCTTTCAACCCTATATAAACATAAATATTGCTTTATGACGATAAGTGATGGGAAATGCCTCAAAATTTTGCCATCCAGACTCGAGATGTCGCCGATGTTGTTTTTGTCACATATTTAAGACCAGAATGCCATGAATATCACAGATTCCTTTGTGCTATCACTCCGCATTCTCATTTCTTTAATTTTTACGCATAGGGGTGTATATACATCCAATAGTTGTAAATTGTTTAAATTTAAGTGTGATAACATAAAGGAGTGTTCAAAAATATGGGAATGAATAACGCGTTGTTGTTTTTTATATTTCTTTATTGTAACACCCCTGATAAACGTTTTGGTAATTTTGCATTTTTCTACAAAATAACATTGGTAACAAAAGTTTGTATAATTATAGGGCAAGAATATGCAATTACTTCATGAAATTTCAGTGATTTATAATGGTTCAGTTATATATGTAAAGAAATAGTACATTCTAGCGGTAAATATTTTCTTATCATAAATAACGTACCGCTTGTCTTGTCACTGAAATTCCATGTAGTAATGGATTCCTTGCCCCTATAATATACATAACTTTTGTTACCAGTGTGTTATTATTTTGAGAAAATGCAAAATAGTCACAAAATTATCAAGTGTGAATAATACCATCTTAATCAATAACTTAACGTGGTATAACGTGGTTTATGTGTTTATTTACCATTGGAAGTTGTACTAATTTGTAGTACAATGCACTTTTATTTATATTCATAATTATACCAGTTATATTAAAGCTAGAAATAGCTTGTTAGAAATATTATCGTGGAATGAACAAAAGTAATTGACAAATTATATCGCTTCGATGATTCCGCAAATTGGTTTTGATCATTTAGTATTATATATATTTATAACACTACTGTATTATCAAAGTGAGAATAAATCACAAAGTTTTTCTTCAAGAACAAAGACCTTGTAATATTAGCAATTTAGAAATATTTCCTTTTCTTTATTTATTTCTTTTATTATAGATGTCATTTAATTTTTGTCTTTTTAAAGTATTAAAATACTTTTGCTTGTTTATTTTTTCGGTAAATTATCTATTACTTTACATTACATTACATAACATAACAAGTAACGTAACATAACATAACATAACATAACATAAACTAACCTAACCTAACCTAACATAACATAACATTATAAAACTAACGTAAAATACAATGTGTGGTGCAAAAAGGTATTCCCGAACAGGCTCAAGGCCCACAAACTGATGGGGTCCCTTACACACATCAAACTAATGAATTTGACATGAATGAATTGCGGAAGATGGCTTTGGTCGCATGTCTTTGAACCCTTTCATTGGAGTTAATGAGATCTTTTGCATATGTGGGTTCCAAATTTCAGACCAATACTCAAGAAGGGTCTGACATGGGCCAGAGAATTTTCGAGTAAGAGAATCATTGACATCGTAAAATGTGTGACGAAATATGCCTGGCATGCGATTCGCCTAACAAACCATTTGATTAGTATGCGGTTTCCAATTCAAATTACTGGTTATAATGTTGCCAAGATCATTTTGATTATCAACGTTGAGCAGACTGTAATTACCAAGTTTGTATTCATAGGTAGCGATGTGATAACGCTTACGTGTTTGGACACGTAAAATAAAACACTTTTTGGCATTTAAATCAATGTTCCACGTTTTACTCCGCTTACATAAGGCCTTGAGGTCATTTTGCAGAACATTTTGATCAGCAATGGTGGAGATAATCCTATAGCATTTTGCATCATCATATAGCATAATGCATCAGGCGAGACACAAGATGGCATATCGTTAATAAAAACAACAAAGAGCAAGGGCCACAAGATGGACCCCTGAGGGACACCAGAAGTGACTAGCAACCAATCGGAATGAACGCCGTTGATAACCACCCTCTGCAACCTACCCTCAATGTAGTTATAAAACCAGGCAAGGAGTGTGCCACCGATGCCAGTTACACCTGAGCTTCTCAATAAGCTTTGAATGGCTGACGGAGTCAAATGCCTTTGAGAAATGCAGGTATACCACATCGGAACTGATACCATGGGTAAAGTCTGCTATTTGCGTCATTTCACAGAACGGTGGGATGGACTCGACGGAAACCAGCTATGCTGCCATTGAGGTGTAGGAATGCAGGAAACTTTGGAGACCAGGCTAAGCAGGGATATTGGGCGGTAATTTTGAACACACTGCGGTCACCGTTTTCAAACACAGGTCTGATGTTAGCAATTTCCAGACTGATGGAACTACTCCAAAATGAGGAGACATTGAAGATGAACATAACATAACATAACATAACATAACATAACCTAACATAACATAACATAACATAACAACATAACATAACAAACAACACAACATAACATAACATAACATAACATAACATAACATAACATAACATAATATAACAACATAACATATAACATATAACATAAACAAACACAGCACAAAACAATACAACACAACACAATAATACACACATATTAGCAGTATTTTTAGCTATTTCTTTAACATATTTAGCGCCCATAGCTTGGCAAGCGATGAAAACGCTCATTACATCTTTTTTACATGACAAACTTATCTCCTTATTGTACACGAATTCACATAATACAAAAAGCTTGATATTCCTATTCTTGATTTGACTTCCAATTTTAATTCGTCGGTGTATAACGCGCAATGCATCACTTATGCTAAATACATATAGCAAATTGCATTTGAATGCCAATCACATATCAATGGATCAAATTTTCGTCTCATACTGATGCTCCAGGATCTGTGCTGTAAGCAACGTGATTTTTTTCTCAACTTAAAAATAATCATGATAAATCATAAGAATTAAACGTCTTCCAACTCACAATAAACGGAAGTACTCGCTTAACCCAAATCATATTTGCCATTCAGCTGTAAGAGTTCCATTTGTCAGATTTTCGTGGCATGCCTGAGCAAGATGTTTGTTTGGCATTACTTACAATATCTTGCAGTGAGAGGGAGGCAGACATACAGACATACAGACAGACAAACATATTGACGAACACACGGACAGAGAGACAGACAGAGATGAAGGGAGACAGAAAGAAAGGGAAGGAGACAGAATGAGAAATGTGAGAGAAAGACAGAAAAGACAGATAGAGTTTTATCTTGCAGTGAGAGGGAGACAGACAGAAAGACATCCCAGCAGACGGACGGACACACGGGCAGACAGACAGAGACGAAGTGAGAAAGAAAGGGGAGGAGACAGAATGAGAAATGTTAGAAAAAGACAGAAAAGACAGAGAGATAGGAAAGAAACGAAGAGAATGTGCGCATAAAAGAAGAAATTATTTGACAAACCAAAGGTAACCATAATGACTGCAGGGATGATTTCTTTAATTTGAGATATCTGTGACTGCAAACGATGCAACAATAACTAAGCCATGAAACTAAAACCGATATGGAAGGTACAAAAAAATGCAACCCTATTGATTTGTACACATCAGTCAACATGATCAACGTTTACTGTAGCAAAGCTCATTGTCCGCAGCACTCATCGTGATTGAACATGTCATATGTAACAAACCAAAAGGGGTTCAACCTTTGAATCTGTACCTTCTATCAGTTTTAGTTTCATAAGTTATTTCTGCATCATTTACCGTTAATGATGAAACTAAAACTGATAGCGGATTCTTTTGGTGTGTGACCTATGACATGTTCAATCATGGTGAACTTTACAGTAAAGCAGATCTGATGTTCAATAGGGTTGATCTTTCAAAGCGGGTTTCATGAAGTTAATTTGTCGTCACTGATATCTGAAATTGAAATCATCCTTGCGGTCATTATTCTGATGGGTAACGCTACTCATCAGAAGGCTCTTTTATCATGTTTATCAGAAGACCCATTCAGAAAACCCGCAAGTCAAAAGACCTGCTACTCAAGTTGTCCGCTAATGAGGTCCGCTAGTCAGAGTTTTCTGAGTAGCAGGCTCTCTGAATAGCAGGGATGATTTCTTTAATTTGAGATATCTGTGACTGCAAACGATGCAACAATAACTAAGCCATGAAACTAAAACCGATGGAAGGTACAAATTCAAAAGATGCAACCCTATTGATTTGTACACATCAGTCAACATGATCAACGTTTACTGTAGCAAAGCTCATTGTCCGCAGCACTCATCGTGATTGAACATGTCATATGTAACAAACCAAAAGGGGTTCAACCTTTGAATCTGTACCTTCTATCAGTTTTAGTTTCATAACTTGGTTATTTCTGCATCATTTACCGTTAATGATGAAACTAAAACTGATAGAAGGTATATACAGATTCAAAGGTTGCATCCCTTTTGGTGTGTGACCTATGACATGTTCAATCATGGTGAGTGCTGCGGACAATGAGCTTTGCTACAGTAAACGTTGACCATGTTGCCTGATGTGTACAAATCAATAGGGTTGCATCTTTCAAATTTGTGCTTCCATCGGTTTTAGTTTCATGACTTAGTTATTGTTGCGTCATTTGTCGTCACTGATATCTGAAATTAAAGAAATCATCCTTGCGGTCATTATGGTAGCCTTGATTTTCAATTGGGTGCAATCCGCTACTCATCAGAAGGCTCTTTTATCATGTTTATCAGAAGACCCATTCAGAAAACCCGCAAGTCAAAAGACCTGCTACTCAAGTTGTCCGCTAATGAGGTCCGCTAGTCAGAGTTTTCTGAGTAGCAGGCTCTCTGAATAGCAGGTCTTATCCAAGACAGAATTTAAAATACTAGATGACATCTGACGTCAGGGCAAAGGCGCGGCGTGATTGGTTGTTTAAAAAAATCGTCTTTCATCATATTTTGACCGATATTTTTGCTTTTTGTTTATAAAAATTGGGGAAAATAGATTGCCCAATTTCTCCGAGAGAAATGCGCACCGCAAAACGAACACGTGAGCCATACTTTTTTTTTGCTTTTGAATAGATGCAAGAGGGTAAAAACGAAAGAGATAACGAACATGACGAAGAACAAGCGAGACGGAAACAGAAAAAGCGACAAAGAAAATAAAGGTATAAATGCGAGTATTGTTTTCCTCGAAGACTGACGTACATCGGAATTACAACAAATGTCTTTGTAAAGCAAAGAACATATATACATAAATCAAAACATCCGCTTAAATTTATCATGTATTCATCATTATCATTAAGAACTGAATCAGGTATAGCGACGGAACGTAATTTTGGAGTATTGTTTTAAGAATACTCCAAAATTACGTTCGTTAAAACATTCATTAAACATGTTCAAGCAATTATTTCTCCACTCTTATCATCCAACCATAAAATCAATTTGATTTACTCGTGAATCAGTACTTTCACATTAAAAAAAATTCAATAGTTGTTCAATAAATCACTATAAATGAAAATCTATCTTGCAATAAAATATACGAGTGAATCCTGTGGAACAAAAGCCTCGGATCGCTTTCGCGTAAAGGATCTACGCGTAAATCTCGCCTAGCTTTGGTTGGATTGTATCGGCTTGAGAGCGTTTGATTACTTGCACCTAAATCTATATGCCGATTGAGGGATTGCTGCAAAGGCTCGAAGAAAAAACAGGGTTTGGTTTCCGTTATCATAATAAATGGGCTATTCCTGTTGAAATCTATACTCCCTATATGGAAGAAATGATGACCTTAATCTTCCATATACAGGGAGTGTGAATTTCTAATGAGGTTACCTAAATGAGTGACTTCATTTGAAATCTACATCTCCTGTGTGGAAGATTAAGGCATGTCATTCATACGAGGTGCATACTATATATGTTTCAAATGGAATAGCCCAATTTATACAACACAAAGATAAACAAAGATTGATTTAAAGAAGAAAGTGAAAGTTTATTCAAATATAGTATGTTGTCAACACCCTTTTTAAACTTCAATTGTACTCGTATGGAGTTTTACCGCTGCTTTGTTTCATGGGGTTTAATGATCACGTTGATGTTTCATTTTGGCGACCATTTGCATTGGTTTTTTTTTTGATTTTATAGCTAATTATCCAGTGTTTACAAAACTCTCCTGCTCTTGCTAACCCCACCCTCCCCCCACCCTCCCTCTCTCTCCTCTCTCTCCCTCTCTCTTTGTTTTGCTCAATCCAATAAAACATTTTGGTAAGCTTCGTTTTTTAAAAGATATGTAACATGTTGAGTTATTATGTGTTTCGTGACAAGACAAATACTGTTTGTTAAGTGTATCAAATATGTTGTGTCAATTATAATAAGATGACATCAAAGTTTGTGAAAGTTATAAACCATTTTACAGTTTGATGAAAGACGTAACGCTAACAGTTTGACTTTTTTTTAGTGTTAAACAAAGCAAAGGCCCATGCCAAATTTGATTGCCCATTTTAGTCGCCATGATTATGACCCTGGACACAATGTAGGGGTAAAGCACAGACCCTTCCGGAAACCGAAGTATAACAGAATATCGCATCAAAAACCGATGTTGTCATCTCTATAGCATGTATACCCTGATCAGCTCGTAATCGGCGGGAAATGTTAGGCTTTTACCACTGCGCCGAAAAATAAACCCACATTTAGAGTGATATAATAATTGACCTGTCTGGTCTATATTGTGTGTGTTTAAAAAAGTAGACAAAGTATTAATAATTTGTGATACTTCTGACGAGTTGTCACAAGACAATTCTCGAAATAAAATATATTGATATTAATCCGCGATGTTAGAAGAGCTGATCAAACTGTATATCTTATCATAAAATACAATGAGGGACATTCTGTTTCAAACATATAAGTGAGTCGATATAATCATAATAATCATAGATGTTAGTTGCCTCCTATCACATGAATAGTTTCTTCAAAAGGCATTATACAATAACGTCCTAATATTGGGAAGAGTTAGCTTGGTAATTGAGTAAAGCACTCGGCTTCGATTCAACTATCAGAGAACTTATGAGGATTCCTAGCCGAGCACAACTTGCAATTAAAGTTACCTACATTGTAAAATAGGATCAAATATGCATGAAATTGAAATGAGATTGTGCAAACTAAATCAGGAGATTTGTATCTATGAATTACAATGTAGTCGTATGCATCTCACTATGGTGATCTCGTCCCCAAAGGCATCGTTCAATAGTCGCCGTTTAATAATCATCGCTCAAAATTTGACCTCTAGTTGTGGAGTATGAGTTTTGTATCCCATACATTCAAATGACGTTATGATATTGTGATTGTAAAATTAAAATAATGTTGGTGTTTCGAACTGAGCCCGTGCATGTGAGAATTGGTGAGAGTATATAGTTGCACGGTGCATACAAAATTGCTTGCATCGCAAAATTGGCACAATTCTGACATTTGTTATTTTGTTAAACAAAAAGGGCAATCTCAACTGAATCAATACAACGTACTCATTTGAAATATATCTTTAACAATATATCAGATATGGTCATAAGGCGCAAGATATCAGTTTTTGAATTTTTTGACATATTTTGCCAACTTTTTGTGCAGACAATAATGTCGTCTGCTCTCGAACGTAGTGCGTATATAGTGGGTTATGTTTGGAAGACATGCAAATAAAGTGAATACAAATACATTGTATAATTGCAAAGTGCGGAAAAGCTTGCGTAAACAAAGTCGTTACCTTTGAGTTTTTCTCCAATATCTTAGATTATTCAGTAGTTAAATTTTGTATTATCCAAAATGGGTAAAAACTGAGAAAAAATAAGCAATTGGTTAGTGTCAAAATAAGACGGCAATTGAAATATGTATAACCATCAATCGCATATCTACAACCTTCACGTTGTATCTCATCCATAACGTTAATCATTCATTACAAAATGTATTTCGCGCCGGTATTAAGTACAATAAGAATAAGGCATAATGCTTACGGCACAAGAAGAAACCAATGAATGGCAAATTAAGGGGGGATCAAAGTCGGTTTTAAATAGAGCCGTCACATAAGCTTATCGTATCGCACATACACGATGATAAAGTGAAAGACTTTAATTATTTACAAGATATGCTATCCGTAGTAGGCATACGGTAGGCGGGTGCGGTAAAACTATAGCAAATCTTCAACAATCCCGTTTTTATCATGACTTTTATCCAACTTAAACACAAACCCTTGAGGAAGCCAATATACCGCTATAAGGACTTCGGTTTATGTGTAGAGTTTTACTTAAAACACAAACAAATTGGGAAGATTTAAGAATAATAAGTATTTATAAGTCTAATCAAACAATGGATGCAGTAACTAATGTTTGGATATTAAACGCCTGTTACTTTATTTTGTAGTTTTTACTTGGAAAATAAACTAATCGTTGTATTACTCAACACAAAAACAATCAACATGTTCAGACACAAGTTACTTCAAAACTATAGATGGTATACCACTGTAGTTTTCTTAACAGCAAAACATCTTCAGTTATAAAAGTTTGTTGAAATACCCGCAACAAAGAACGCCGCAACACGTATCTATAATATTCTATAATTATAAAATAAAATAGAAACTGAACAAAGTCATACACTCTAAATAGAAAATAGCCTAGTACAAATTATTAAATATTTGGATATTTGAACATGTGACGTGATTTGACTTAATTCCATTATCCTCCTCTCCAGTCTTCCTTGGGCCTCATGCATAGGCTGCGGAAGCGAGAGGACGAAAGACAGGACACCTCCTAAATTTTTATGTGGACCCCTAAAACCATAATAGAAGAAAAATAAAGACCTGAAGTTTTAGGTCTTTTGGGGAAAAACAAATGTATGATTTCCTTCAGGAGTCTAAGCGTGTTATGAGCGAAAATATCGCCAATTATCAGTATGTGTTTATATACTTTTTTCGCTAACAAATGACCTGTTATAATTTAACCAATCAGTTGTGTCATTTCATAGTATTTGGAAGTAACGACTCAGTTCATTGGCTAAATATAAAATCGCAGACCACTTGCGACTGACCGAACCAATCATTTTAATTTCAAACATGTGTAAAGAAAGACAAAAGGAGAAAATGAAAAAAGTGACGATAAAATGACAGCAAGTCCGCTTTAATATTCTATCATCAAAATCCATATTTCATCTGATGTAGAAATCGAAGGATTTATACTCAATCCATCTATTCATGTATTTAAAGCGTATTGATGGCAAGCAAAGCCACGCGACTCATACCACCATTAGACCTACTTCATTGCGATAAGATCTCCACGGATATAACGAATATCAAAATTTATCCACCCTTACTTACCGATTTGAAAACGGGGAATTGGTCATTTTAAATAAAATATCAATTTCACGCTATCGGTTGTAAGCTGAAAATGCTACGAATGATTTTACGGTGTGCTTTGTTTGATGGAAAACTCATTGTTCATGTTAATTTTACTATTTTCAGGAAACAAAATTGCTATATATCATGTATTGATCAGTTGATTGTGATCTTTGCAAAACCCACTACAAATTACACCAGGCACAAAAAGAAACACGTCAGTTATAGGCATCCTTGTTGTTCAACAACCTGATAATTTTGGATTATTCTGAAATAAACATGTTGTTAATTGGACTTTGCTTTCTCATTTGACACCCTGTTCGTATAATTCGCGCAAGAATTGACCAAGATATGCGCCTTCAAACCATCAAACCCCAAAATCAAAAGCCCGGATCAAAAGTTGCAATTTTAACGATCCAATTGTGCCTGTTACATCGTGTGATTTCCGTGGTGCTTGTATGCAATACAACGATGCGTTCCTATTGAAAATCGTTGAAATGGCAACTTTTGATTTTGGGGTTTGTAGGCGCATCTCTTGGTCAATTCTTGTTCGATTTTCCCAAAATTATCAGGTTGTTGAACAGCAAGAATGACTATAACTGACGAGTTTCTTTTTGTGCCTGGTGTAGATCAACAATGAATGAAGTTACCGTAGAAGTGCAAGTCAATTTGGAACAGCATTTCGCAAACTCTTCATATTAGAAATCACGCAAGACATACTGTTTACCGTTGTTTTCCGTTGTTGGAAATATAATATATCTATATCCTATAGACACTCAGAAACAATCAGTATAATTATTTACCATCATACTAAATTTATTTAGACATACAAAGGAACCGGGCATAAACACAACATGCAGATAGTGTTGTCTATCATTGCCTACAGCAAAGGATTTATAGGTCGAGATAGACCAGATTAAAAAAAATAAAAGCGCCACAAAACTTTGATAAGGTTTATTTCAGGTCGCGTCATTTATTGCATGACATTCAACAGGCAACGCTTAACCTTATTTGTCATGTTTGTTGTATTTACAAATTAACTTTGAAAACCAACACCATTTTCATACACACTTAATTGTTAAACGTACTTCAAACTTGTAATTACTAGGAAGTATATACTATCTTTGATGAATAACAGATATTAACACTTGTAAGTTTAAAAGTAACGTCAGCGAGGCACCATTTAACCCTGTAAACACCACAAATATGACTTGGGGGATAATATAAAGACATCTTCAGTAGACAGTACTGTAGCTGAATTATGTCCGTGATGTTCACATATCTAAGTGCGCAATCAGCCTAAGGCGGTTACGAGAGTGTCCAACAAGGAGTCATATTACGACCACTCCTTATCCGGCTCATCTTTCAACCAAACACGGAAACTTGTGTATCCAATGGTATCGACATGAGGAAGACGATGAAGACGACGAAGCGATGAAGAAGAAGAAGAAGACGAAGAAGAAGAAGAACATTGTGAAAACTTTTGAAACCTTGCAAAATGTTTGCCAAAAACTATTTTACAATAACATTTTGACAACATTTTAAAAATATTGTAGTGTTTTTTTATACAAAACGTTATAAAAACGTTTCCATGACCTTTATAACCAGATATTTGAATATTATTAAAACATTTTTTCCAAAACTAAAACTAAAACACGTTTTTAGTTTGTAACGTAAATCATTTTTTTGTGTGTGTGTTTGCTGGGTAGGTAATGACTAATGAAGTATTCTAGACAGCATTCCTTTTCTGACTTATTCTCATATGACATGCATGACGAAAAAAAATAATTGAGACCAGTTTCGTTCAAATGTTGGAGCACTTTTAATTTGTTGACCCTGAAAACCCTAAAAGAATTACCCTTTAACATGTCAAATTTGAGGACTTTGACAACTTTTAGAAAGGACACATAAAAGATAAAAATCAACAATTCAAAATTGACCATGAACCACTCTAAAACCTCTGTTTGTATGTCCCTCTAAATTTGTCACCCGTGGAGCCCAAAATAATACTATGAATATTGCTTTCTTGCAATGATACTGATTAAGTTGGGGAATACACAAAGTCACAGTACTTGCATGATAATTTTTAGCAAAAATCGCGATAATGATCTTATCAAACTCTTGAAGTAGCAACATGGTAAAATCAATGAGGCATAGTGTTACTATGAGCATTTGCTAATTAGTTGTTGTTGCATGCGCCCGTGTAGTCGCATCAAATGTTGCATCTTTGCTACATAACACACGTGCTTGTTAGTTGTTTCGTGTATTAGTACAAAGTAAAATATCATAATTATGGAAAGCCCAGTGCAGTGCACATAATACGCTCGTATTATCATCCAGTCGAATTAGTGAACAACGATTTGGGAAAGGGATGATTAGAAAGAAGAAAGAAAGAAAGAAAGAAAAAGAAAGAAAGAAAGAAAGAAAGAAAGAAAGAAAGAAAGAAAGAAAGAAAGAAAGAAAGAAAGAAAGAAAGAAAGAAAGAAAGAAAGAAAGAAAGAAAGAAAGAAAGAAAGAAAGAAAGAAAGAAAGAAAGAAAGAAAGAAAGAAAGAAAGAAAGAAAGAAAGAAAGAAAGAAAGAAAGAAAGAAAGAAAGAAAGAAAGAAAGAAAAAGAAAGAAAGAAAGAAAGAAAGAAAGAAAGAAAGAAAGAAAGAAAGAAAAGAAAGAAAGAAAGAAAGAAAGAAAGAAAGAAAGAAAGAAAGAAAGAAAGAAAGAAAGAAAGAAAGAAAGAAAAGAAAGAAAGATTAATTCGTTTAGCAAAGATATCGTGAAATTTGAATTTCGTTCTGGTACACCAGAACAAAATTACAACACATTGTCTATGGAGCAGTGTAATACATAATCATGCATAAGCAAACGCAAAATCGGAATCAACTGAAATTTTGGGAATAAGCTTTTTTTCGTGGATATCTACTGACAAAATGTCATAAAAAGAGGATGGTGGGGGATACAAAAATGTATTAAAAACGACAATCACAGAAGTACTGCATATCACTCGTCTTTTTTTTAAAACAATTCATTTACCACATCAGTTGGGCCTATGGCCTAAACAACGGCATAAATCAAAATGAATTTGAAGCAGTGTGTAATTAACGTAATGTTCGCGTTCCTTGTGCAATTCAACAAACCATAATCAATATACTGCTACCAGCATAACGTACCTACTCATTTCAAATGGCAATAAAATTACATTGTAGACAAAAATAGTAGACAGGATTGTACTAAAACGCAGTACTATTTAACCCTCTTCGCGCGGGTGTCACTTGCAGACGACAAAGTCAAAATGTTTTTAAAAAAATTAACAATTTCAGAATTATAATTTTTCATGACCATATTGGAATCAGCATGAAAATTACATTAAAATGAGTACAAACAACACTAATATTGGTTCAGTGGTTCTTAAGATAGCGCTTGATATTTTGAGAAAATATCTCAGAACTTTAACTTTTATGTTGAAGCACGCATGAACATTAATTAGTTTTATGGTTCATTTGATAAGCTAAAATAATTATTTCTACTGTCAATTTCTACAGGTAGTGATTGTATCATCACGCTATCTTATACAAATCATGGATAGTCGCGGATTTTATTTAAACCTAGTGGATTCAATTTTTGTATATAACATTATCTCTTCAGTGATTTTAATATAATATTATAGTGTTTATAATACCAAAAGTCTTTTTGATCTATTTAGTCGGTTTACAGATTTACAGTATTAACTCGCTCACTGTGATGAAATGTGTACATCAAAACTCCCGAGTATTTGCAGAGAATCGCTGGAGTACGCTAAACCTTTCAAACCGCGTGTCGACTGCAGACGACATGTAACAAATTTTCATTAAAAATTAAAAAATTTCAGAAGTGTACATTTTCATGACCATATTTGGAATCAGCATGAAAAATGCATTCAAATGAGTACAAACAAACCTAGTATTGGTTCAGTGGTTCTTGAGATAGCTCTTGATATTTCGAGAAAATATCTCAAAACTTGGGACTTTTTGTTGTAATGTACGGCTAGCACGCAAACCACTCAAGCGCAGTCGAATCCATACAGATATGCCTGTTATCTGTATGAGAGTAAAGTTGGATTAGAATGGGAGACGGTATGTACAAGTAGGCCTAGTCAGGACTTTACTGGGCTTGTGATAAGTAGATAGAAAAAGCCATGGCTGTGAATTCTGCTATATGTCATTAAACTGACAGCAAAAGTCATGTTATAATGTGA